>NW_020538768.1:0-25447 GCF_003426905.1 Ctenocephalides felis
TACGCGTCATCAGGAAGTTCGCTCCATTACAAGCATGGACTTAGAAATAAAGTTGCTATCATAGAGCCGCTTGTTTGTCGTTGTGATTTTTATTTGTGGTTGTCATAGGATCAACAATCAACAGTTATCTTATCTTATTGAATTAATTATAGTGAAATACAGTGAATTAAAATAATATTAAGCCTAACATTAGTATTATGTAATGCAATAACTTGAAGAAATTTTTTTATGATATTGGGATAATTTATTAAAGGCTTGTACATCTTGCGATTTTTCTGATGGCTAAAAATTTTTTAAATACCCGTTACGAAACTTTTATTCCCAAATCTGGAAAATAATAATTAAGAGCAGTTTATTAGCATTTTGATCTGGAGCTCTATACACGCAAACAGTACAGTATGCAGTAGGAGAAAAATGTGCTTCTACAGGGCAAAATTCAAAAAAAAAAATTATAGGTGCAATATTTGTTATAATGCTATTACATTTAATTTTTAACAGAAAGAGGAGCATAAATAGTAACCGCTTAATTTAATTAATTTGAGTTTAATGTCATTAATTTAGAATGTTTTGACAAAATATAAAAGATGAAGCATCATCAGAATCAAATGCGAAAGAAGCCGGATTTTCGGGAATTTGGCAGGGCCAGCGCTTCTCTAACTAGAAAACCACAGAGCTTCTGCTTTGCATTGTAAAGGAAATTGTTGAGCCCATCAACGTACCTGTTGAGCCTGAATTTACCATGACCGAAATCACAATAAATACAATGATTCAATTGGAAAATTCTAAAATTCAAGACATGATTGTCATATAGAAAGGAAAACAAAACAAAGGTTTGTTTCGTAACAACACATGATCCTGAACACCAAAATTACCAACCAGATCCCCGACGATAGCAACCAAGCTAGAAAAACTCGCACTCGGCTTGACGAATCCGAACACACTAACTTTAGGACCTGGACCTGATTCTGCCATGACTGTCGGACAAAATTAGTACTTTGGGTGTTGGTAGGGAAAAGGAAGAAGAAGTGGAGTTGACGCCTTGATTGGTTCAACTTTACTTTTGACTATTTTGGATGTTACGTTCACTTCAGTTTGCATATTAGAAGAATTAGAACTAATGCTTTGCAACTTGGAATTGGCTATTGCCAACTCTTTTGCAATTGTTCTGTCGCTCTCATTGAGCAATACATTCTGTGAATTATCAACTTCCTGTGAACTAATACATTCTTCTAGGCTTCTATGTGTTGACCACTTTGATTTTGATTTTGATCCTTGATATAATACATGTAACAACTTGATACCGGCAGGTACAATAGTCTGTATTTAAAGTCTGTATACTATATTAATCTTTTTTGTAGGATTACACTTAGTCATTTTGAGATTTATAGGTTTTCTATAAATTTAATTAATAATATATTTATATTTAAGACGTGTAGACCCTACGACGGTCCGAGGCGAAATTAAATTCAATCATATTATACTATTTATATTTAATAAATATATATTTAATGACTATACTATTTAATTTTATTTATATTTAAACTATACTATATTAATATTTAATAAAAATAAACTTTAATAATCTCACAAATATATTTTGTTTACTACACTTTTCACTAATTCAATCAATTCACTATTGGCAATATAAAAATACATAATATTTATGAATTTATTTAGCAGATAATAATATACAATCACCCCATAAAGGACTACTATAAAACTAGGAAAGGCAATACCGATAAAAATTTAAATACCGGTATTTCGATATTTTCGACTTTTAAAACAGGTAAACCGGTATTAATATTTTTTTTAAAATGTGAACATAATTGAAAGTTACTTATACAAATATAAAAAAATAGACCTAATAAAATTAATATCATATAATTACATGAATTAAAATACTTTATTATAATTGCTTATGCGAGCTAAAATAAGATATTAAAAAACAAATATGATCTAACGTATTGTCGTCTAATCTCGATCTTATTATGGTATTTATATGTTGAGTAGCTGAAAAAGCTCTTTCCGACTCCGCACTTGTTGACGGTATTATTAATAAATGTTTATATGCAAATTTTAGATGTATCCCCTTAACGCCGTGTTCTTGAAAAAATTGTAGTTCTTTTTTTAGTTTTTGCCATATCCCCAGACGAGCTAGGAACTTTGGTCATTGCTTTATTTATAATGTGGCCTAATTTGTTTTTAAATGAAAGATCCGCAGTATTCACGGAGCAGAAAGATGTACTAGGCGTATCCTCATTTTCAAGATTAACATATTCGATGTCTGCATCATACCTTTATCTCCTAGGCGTTTTATTAGTGGAATTAATATTTTTGTTATAGAACCCTTTAAAATTTTTGGACTTGAATTTGTATCTGTTTCATTAAGTGAAGCGTTATGTATATATTGCAAAACTTGGGATAGGTTAGAGCATTTACTATTTCTCTGCTTATTTTACTGTTTTGCGTAATAAGCGTATCAATCATAAATTTGAAAGTCGCGTCGGCCACAAGAAGATTAGCATCTTTTCTGCATAGGGCATCGACGCCTAATTTAACAGGTGGTAGTGCGTCAATAACTTCTGAAATTAAAGAATAATCTTCTTTGGAAAAAAACTATTATTAATTTCAAATCAATTAATGCCTTTTGAACACAATACCGTAGTTGGTAAAATCTTTCCAACATAGTGAATAAGCTATTCCATCGCGTGATGACATCCAACTGCAAATTCAATTCCTTTCCGAATTCTTGTTTTACATATTTCTGTAAATACTAATCATTTTTTGTTGGAGATCTTCTAAAAATTCTAATAACACTTCTATTTTTTTACTAGTGGGGATAAATTAGCGTAATTAAATTTTATTTCAGTGTCGACGGATCCTATACCTATACCATCATCTCCATCTGCGTTCTTTTAATTTTTTTCATTGCCAGTTTCTAGGTCATTATCATCTTCTACATCACTATCACAATCGCTGTATAGAGAATTCGCTTGGTCTATTTTCAGTATTATCAATCATTAAACTGGGGTTGTTTTCGTAAAAAACATCCCTAACAGCTAGGTGAATGCCATGGGAAAAACATTACTGATGGTCAACTTCACTCAAATGACCGAGTTTTACCATAACTGACATTTCATTTCTTTTGTACATTTTTTACCTTAAGTTTAATTAATTTACGACTTTAATAACTACATTAATTTACAACTAAATGAATAATAATGCCAAACAGAATTCACTACGCTCCCTTTTCTATGTTCTTGAAATATACCCCAGTAGAAATACATCTGAGCTGGAGATGATTTTAATGCAAGCGTAATATTTGAAGTGTAGCTTATATTAAATAATGTTGAGCCCACGTTCAAAACGTGCGGTTAATATGAGCTGAATATGAGACGATTCATATTAGATTCACATGAATTTTCCATTTCAAGCGATTCACAGACCGTTAAGAAGATTGAGCAAGATATGGCTTTCCGATCTACCAAACACCTAGCCCAATGTCTGCACGCGCCCTGTCGTAGTACGCGGCATACATAATCACGTCATAGTTCATTTTTGTTATTATTTTTGTATTACTGTTTTTATTTTATTTTTAACATTTTTCATTTTATATTCAATTTATTGCATTTTTTTGTATTTTTGTATTTTTTGTTGCTCTTATCAATTTTGTAATAAGACATTAAAGTCTTGATTAACAAAAATAAATTGTAACAAAAAAAAAATGAATTTTCCATATTGCTAAATGTGGGATAATTATGAGCTATATATGATATGTTTTACATATGATTTTTCCATATTGCTGAATGTGGGATATATATGAGAAACTGAATGAGTTTTACGTGGTTTATTCATATTGCTAAATATAAGCTGTATATGAGAATAACAATATATGCGTTTTATATGATTTTTAGAGGGTCTTCGAATATAACACAAGCGCGGGCTTTGCCAATAGAAGTGTCAACTTAGTGAGCTATTTGAGGTTATATTTCTTTATTTATATTTCATATTACATATTAATATATATATATATATATATATATATATATATATATATTCTTCAATCATATTTCAATATGAATCGTAAATCGAGGTTTGCTAAATCAATGGCTATCAAGAGGCATAGAGACGCTATGCTATCGTTTGGAAAAGATAGTTCTAAACTTACGAATGACCTTCTTGGTTGCAATTCTGCCGCGAAACCCATTTGTAGTGCATCAAATTTAGAAACAAGTGCATTAGAAAAATCTGCAATTGACACAGACTTAATATATGAAAGCAGTGATAGCCGTGATAATAGTGATAACAGTGATAGCAGTGATAGCAGTGTTAATAGTGACTTTTCGGACAGTAATAATGATATTTCATTTCATGATGAGCCAAATCTACCTAATATGCCAAATATTCGACTTGATGATGAGCCAAATCCTATCAGGCAAAACATAGTTGACGAAATTCGATCATGGGCTATTAATTTCAAGGTGAATCATCAACAACTAAATCGTTTGTTGCCAATTTTAAAAAAATATGGGTTAAATGACTTGCCATCATCAGCTAAAACTTTATTGAAAACACCCCAACATATACCAATATCAAAGATGATGAGTATTCATGAAACTGAGGGACAATACGTACATTTTGGCATTGAAAAAAATATTATCAATGTTCTGGAAACAATGCCAAATGATACTTCTGTAAATAATCATATAGAGTTAATGATTAATATTGATGGTCTTCCATTACATAAAAGTACCTCCAAACAGTTTTGGCCTATATTAGGAGCCATATTTTTAAAAAATTGTAAGATAAATCCTTTTCCTATAGGTATTTTTTATGGTGATAGTAAGCCTAAGGATGTTGGAACTTATTTAACACAATTTATATATGATATAAATCACATATATACTAATAGCATCAATTACCAAAATAAGCTTTTCACCATTAAAATTAATAAAATTTGTTGTGACGCTCCAGCAACAGCTTTTATTAAATGCATCATAGGCCATATAGGTTATTATGGTTGTGAACGGTGTGCTGAAAAAGGAGTGTATTCTAACAGAAAAGTTGTATACACTTCTTTAAATGCAGAACTAAGGACACATGATTCATTTATAAAATGCGCCAATACAAAACGCCATGCTAGTATCTCACCACTTTTGAAAATTAACGGCCTGAATATAATACATGATATTCCTTTAGATTAAATGCATATGGCATGTTTGGGAGTGATGAAGAGATTATTAAATACATGGGTAAGAAATAGGAGTCTACCATGTGCTTTAAGCCATGCATTTATATCCCTTATATCTCAAAGTCTTCAAGATATTTCCAAAACAGTTCCATGTAAATTTCATAGAAAACCTCGCGGATTGAGAGACCTTGAAAAATGGAAAGCAACAGAGTACAGATTTTTTATGCTATATAGTGGGCCTATAGTTCTTAAAAATTTTCTGTACAAAAAGCTATACCAGCATTTTTTATGTTTTCACTCAGCAATGAGAATAATATGCTCAGATACTCTGATCAAAAATTATGGCACACAGGCCTTGAATTCGATTGAAAAATTTTGCTTGCATTTAGAAAAACTATATGGACCAAGTATGCTCGTGTACAACACACACGGCACTTATCATATGGTAAATGATGCAGTGAGATAAGAACTCAGCGTGGACCAGTACAGCTGTTTCCCATTTGAAAGCTATTTGGGAAAACTATTAAAATTGATAAGAGGTCCAGCAAAGCCTTTGCAACAAGTAGCATGCAGGCTATTTGAGAAGTTTAATAATAAATCTGATATAGAGACAAATGATATTCAAATACACAAGATAAATTCAAAGATAAATTACATCAGAATAAATGGATATAAAATCTATCCTTCTGTACCAAAGGATTCCCATATATTACTTTCAAGCAAAAGGATAATGGTTACTGATGAAATAATTGAAAAAGATTCAAACTTATATTTCCGAGGCAGTATATATTTGAATTCAAAACCTTATTATAATTTTAGTTCTGAATTAAATATTTTTAAAGTAAGTGATCTATCATTATTTAAATTTACTGTAAATATTAATGAAATTGTTACCAAATGCGTAGTTGCATACAATAATAATTCTGTAATCGCTATCGGAATGTTGCATAGAGAATAAATCAATTGACTCTATAAAAATATGTATTTCACTCTTTAGTTATAATTCAAATATAATAAATTTATAATTATTAAATATATATATACATATATATATGTATATATAACAAAAAATCATCAATATATATATATATATATATATATATATATATAACAAAAAATCATCATATATATATATATATATATATATATGTATATATCTATATCTATATCTATATATATCTATATCAACTATCAACATATATATGTATGTATAAAATATGAATATAAAAAAACAGTATGTCATTTTAGAGAATGAAAATCAAACTAATTGTTAAAAAAATTTATAGCTTCGTCTTTTGCAGCCATTCTTTCTCTTTTTCCTCCATTCCAGTCTCTTGATGAGGCTAGAGAGGAGCTTATGTGTTGTGTAATTATTAAGTCTGTAGCTGCATGGAATTTTAAACGCACTGCATCTATGCCAAAATATAAATATGAATATACATGTATAATGTCTAAATATATTATATATGCATAAAATTTAGAACCTTAGTGTTTTGGTTTGTAAATATGTTTAAATATTCATATGAGATTATTTACATATGCACATACTATTTGTATATGCATGTACATACCTAATGCACAACTGTATAGTAGCAGTGAAGAAAAATTTCTCTTCCCTTTCCTGCCCTTACTCTCGAGAGTGCTTTTTTTAAAATAAGTGTCACCACTTGCTTTATTGTCTCACCACCAACTAGTGACAATTGTAACGCCTGCAAATAAAAATTTGTCAATTCAACTGAAAATTCAACTTCATTTTTAATTTTTTTTAGTTTACCAAATCTCTCAATGCTTGCTTATCTACAAGCTTCGCTTCTATCTCAAGCATCTCAAAATCTGAGGTTATGGGAAGTTTAAAAAGTGTTTGTTCTGGAGCATCCAGCTTTGATGCTTCAGAAGCCCTCTTATACGATAAAAGCTCCCTCATATCTTGCTTCATTTTATTAACTTTGTAAGTTAATTTTGATAGAGCATTCATTATGGTATCTAACTTGTTCTCTGCAACTAGAATTTGTTTATTGGAATTTAAAAGATTTTAATAAATAATTTAAATATATAAATTTTAAATAATGTACCCATCTCCATATTGGGACTCTCTATTTCTCCTTGGTCAATTTCACACATAATTTCTGCAATAAATATTAACATGAATGTTTTGTTGAATGATATGTTATGAAGATATTAAATATATAATGTACCTTGTAGTTGCTCTATATTGGGGATATCCTCCGTTTCTTCGTCCACTACCTTCTCCTGTTCACCATCAACACATGATATGAATTCAGCCCTCGCTTCATACACTTGTATCTGTTTATAATTAGAAGACGTAGCTAAACATCTTCCTGTGACAATTTTATACTTGACAGTATCAGGAAGGGTCATACACTTCTTAATCATTTTTTGTACCTTCAAAGCAGAAATATCTGTGGGCCACAAATATTTGGTTTTCTGGGCATTGGTAGAGCCCACGAAGAAGGTATGTGCCCACATTTATCTTCCTTATCGTAAATTACGACATCCCATGTCGGCTGCCAACAAATGTTAATGATACTTAACTGAATATTTGTTTATAATTATACTTATTTCAATTTAACAACTTACCTCCATTTTAATAAAAATTGTTATACACAAACTGTAAAAAACTATGAAAAACTATGAAACACAATACGAACACGCGGAATTTTCTAGACACAAAACACAATGCACAATACGAGAACGCGGGAAAGAATTACCTAAGCCATTGCATCGTAGACACGCATTGCATCCAAAGCGCTGTAGATGGCATAGAATGCACTCTCTATGATGAATTATGGCGCCAAATTCTACGCGTCAGAGTTATTTACTTATAATTGAAATATCAAAAAATATTTTTCACAATTCACATGTTTTGAACTATTTAGGATGTTTTATTTAGATATATATTATTAATATTGTAGTATAGTGTAGAGTAGTGATGTGCCGACTCGAAAAATTCCCGATTCGAATGATTCGAATCAGAAAAAAACCTGATTCGAATCATGATTCGAATCAACTCGAATCAAGTATATTTATGGACAAAAAAAAAATGATGGATGTATTAATGTAGTAAAAGTGATCCAAATTTATAATCAAAATTGTCAGTTTAACCAATATAATCGACAAAGTAGAAATTGTAAACATAAATCACTATCAAAAAGTATATTCTGAAAATTATTAAAAAAGATGTAATTTTGAAGACGGCTAAAACATATCTTCAAATTAATTTACAATAATAGATTACCAAACAATTGTGCATCACTAAAGCATATAAAATAATATTTGGAATCATGGGTCGATTGTTTATTTTACTATGTAATCAGTAAAGGATCGCATCTAAACTGAGAGCTGAAAGTTAATTTCATTAATGTGAATTTGCCATAATCAGAAGTTAACATATTATTTACTGACTTTCTGGTGTTTAGTAATTGTTTCAAAAGAGAATTATATTGAAAGATTCCCGAAACTCGTTTCATAATTTCGAGTGGTTTATTCTGATAACATTTAAAATCTAAAACACTTAATTATTATCAAAATTGGGTATTGATATTTCACGAATAAAATCGCTCTCAGCTCTCCGTAAATTAAATAAACACGCAAGAACGACGACGCATTGTATCGCCCATACGGTTAACTCATATCGCTCGAACGGCTTGAAGTCGGGATGATTCGAATCAGAATTGAAGTCGGAATAACTCGTAACGCCGCTTGATTCGGTTTGGCTCATGAAGTCGGAACAACTCATAACGCCGCTTGATTCGAGTTGGCTCATATGAAGTCGGAACAACTCATATCGCCGCTTGATTCGAGTTGGCTCATATGAAGTCGGAACAACTCATATCGCCGCTTGATTCGGTTTGAGTCATGAAGTCGGAATAACTCCTATCGCCGCTTGATTCGGTTTGAGTCATATGAAGTCGGATGATATAGTTAGTCGATGAATGCGGTTAAAGTCACACAAAGACGATTGGAGTTGGCTGATACATTTAAGCATATTAAAGTCGGGTGGCTCGCATTATTTATTTTTTATATTTATGATATTTATTTTTTATATTATTATAATATTGAATTAAATTAAAACATTTTTTTATATTTATATTTATGAAAAATTTGTGTTAATACATATTTTATCACAGTAAATATTTCGCGGCTTGATGCGAGTTGATTCGAATCAAGTAAAATCTGATTCGAATCAAGTCGTTAAAGGCTTGATTCGAATGATTCGAATCACTTGATTCGACTTGGCACATCACTAGTGTAGAGTATAATGTCAATATAATGCCTTCGTACTATAATAATATAAATTCTATATATGCATGCAATGTAAGTATTTACATGCATTAACCTCAAAATGGCGTTTGTGTGTATGTAAGTTATATTGTAAATACTATATAAATAATTTTTTTTATTAATGCTGTTTGTCCAATACTAATTAAATAATATTATTTTTTCTTTTAAATGAATATATATTTAATATTTCAGAATGAAGGATCAATAATTTTGAATATGGTTTATATATGTTTTTCAATATGGTATAAATATTATTTTTACCTATTCTCCTCATATTCGGAATGCGGGCGTAATATGGAGAAATGTTAAGCAAATCATATAAGCTAAATATCATATTCCCGCATTCGTCCCTCATTACGAATCTGAGCGGAATATGACCGAATGTTAACAAAATCATATTAGCTCAATATTAGAAAACAATATTTAGCTTACATAAAAAACATATTCAGCTCATATTCGTTTCTACTAGGGTATTGGTTTCTGAATTCATACTTATGATTCAAAAACGATTGTTTTAAAGTCAAAAATTTTGCAAATTCAACAACCTTTCTAAATTTGTATCTACTTATTGAAGAAACTCCGCACTGAATTTCTATTCTCAAATAATTATTTTAGTCAATTTATAGTTTTACACAAGCACAAATTTATCAAACTTTACTCTAAAATTGTATCTACGTGTTGAGAAATAACTTCGCACTGAACTAATAATATCTATTCTAAAACAGTTATTTCACTAAATTAATTTATCTAAACAACTTTTGATCTAAATTTGTATCTACGTACTGACAAAACACTTTGCAATGAACAAATAGCATGAGAAGTTGTAGACGAGATTTCAATTGATTCTCCAGTGACTTTCACAAAGAAAAAATAATTCCCCAAATAAATGTCCAAAAAATAGTAGTAAAATCTAAAAATAGTTCTTTTTATTAAAAACTTTTTATCACAATTATCGAAGACCAAAAACTTATAGATTAAATTACAATATTATAATCAATGGCTTATCAATGGATATAATATTTCCACCACCTAACTTTCTGTATGTTGATTGCATTTCCGTATGTGTATAATTGCTCCGCAATTATAATTGTGATAGTTCTTTTGTCCTTCCACGCAAGACGTGTAATATTTTTTTTCTATAAGCTATAGTTTATTTTTCCTCTGAAAATTTTGTTTTACGAATCTCGATAAATGAGATGCAATTTCATCTTTACCAAATCCTCTGCTAAAGGAATACTAGTATAATATCTATCGGTATACATAACGTTTTTTTTTAACTTCTTTATTTATTCAAATATACATTTATAATTTTACATTACATTGCATAGAATTTACAATATATTATATAAATAATAACCAAAATGTTCATTCTTCCTTTTAATTTCTTCTTGTCTTTGCAACCTTAAGTTCTTTTCAATTATTGTGACTTTTTCTATTCCTTCTAACAAATTGTTTAGAACGCCAGATAGGCGCCAAACAAAAGTATTAAGTATATCGTTTGGTCTATTTTTAATATCAAATTTTAATAATTTGTTATTGTCTTCTATCATTTCTTGCTGATTTTTTCCAATTTCTTTCTTAACCAATCGCATACCTTAATTTTTTGTCCACATTCAGTTAAGTAGTAGTTAATATTATCTTTCTTCATACATTTTAAACACATTACCGAATCAGACAATTTTATATAACTCATTTTTCAATTTAGCGCATTCATCAACAATTTTATAATTCGAACTTTGCCATTCCGTTGAAATATTTTTATTCCTTACATTTTCCAAATATTTTCCCAATTGAACTCGGATCTGTCTTTAATTATTTTAGGAATATGTTCTGTAATTAATGTATTATAAATTTGTTTTGTCGTTATTTCTCTATCAAACCATTCTGGGTTGTTGGCTATTACTTCCAATCTTTTTTCAATAGCATGTGGTGAATTGTTTTGTTGTGACCATAATTTGATAAATTCACTATTAATATTATTAGTTTTATAGCATTTTACTATTTGTCTTAACATTAACTCTTCACTTTTTTCTTCAGTATCTATTAAACTCAGACCTCCTTTTGAATCATTTAATCTTAATTGTTTTCTATTTATTCTTATTTTATAATTATTTCACAAGTAGTAACCTATTAATCTACTTTTTGTGCATCTAAGGTTCTCACAGTAAGCGCTTGGGGTATATACCATAATTTTGAAAGCACATAATAATTTACATGCCAAACTTTTTGAATCAAATTTAATCTCCTTGACAATTTTATGTTCAAAGTTATCCTTATTTTATTTATTATTATTTCCCAGTTTTCATTAATCATTTCTTTTAAATTATTGCTTTCTCTGTCTCTTTTGTTACCAATTAAACGGAAAGTTGATTTTGTTTATTAATCATGGAACCCGAAATACTGCAAAATTTTTCAATTATATTTATTGCTATTAATTCTTCTTCATTATTTTTAACTAATATGGATACGTCGTCTGCGTGTGCTAAAACTTTAATCTTTTTTTGCATTATTTGTAATCCTTTTAATTCCCTCGATAAATCCACAAGCAATGGATCTAAGGCGATCACAAACAAATCATCGAGAGAGGACATCCTTGTCTTACTGACCTACCAATTTTGATTTCATTAGATAAATAATCATTTATTAATATTTTTGACGATGCATTCTTATATAAGTTTTTTATACATTTGTTAAATTTTTCTGGTACTGAAATTTTCTCTAAAACTTTAAATGAATATTCATGCGATAACATATCAAAGGCCTTTTGAAAATCTATATTTATTAAGGCAGCACTTTCATTTGTTATTATTATTACAATATATGATTAGGTTTCTGATAGTTACAAGGTTTTCAGTTATATTTTTTTCATGTTCATGACTGCCTGTTCTACCATCCGTACGCACCATCCGGCACGACCCTTAACATAGCGACGTTGCCATACGCTTACAGTACTCCCCCTCTAGTGACGAAGTTCACAAAAATCCGACCTGCGAAAAATCCGGAAACTGAACTCGGCGTCCTCGTCTCGTTGAAGAGTTTGGTTGTGCAATTGGCTCAGGCTCTGTCGGGCTCAACGGCTGAGATCTGCTGTTGTTATCAGATTCCAGCCGGATTGTTTGCGGAATCTCATTAGACTGCGACGGAACGGATTCAGCATTTTCTTCTGGCGCTAGTGTGCATGCTGGTTTCATACGGTCGATAGATATGGTGACATTTTTGCCATGCATACACACCACAAAAGTCTCTGCAGATCTGGGTTTCACCTCAAAAGGACCCTCATATGGATTCTGCAGAAGTCTCTTTGGGCCATCGAATGAAAACGCTCTCCGCAGTCATTAAATCTTTAAAGACAAACGTTATCTTCTGGCCATGTCGCGTTCCATTGGTGGGGCATATCTTTTGCATGTGGTTACGCAGGTCATTCATAAAGTTCCTTTCGCCGTAATAACTCGTCGGTGTTACGTGTAGCATTGGTCCAGGCAATCGCAAGGCTTCGCCATATACCATTTCCGCAACAGTAGCTTGTAGATCCCCTTTCCATGCTGCACAAATTCCTAACATAATAACCGTCGGTAATATTTCTGTCCATCTTTTACTGCTATGGCATCTAATAGCTGCTTTGAGCTAGCGGTGGAATCTTTCAACCATCCCATTGGCTTTGGGATGGTATGCCGTAGTCTTGTAATGACTCGTTCCAAGCAGCTGATTTAGTTGACTGAATATCCGTGACTCAAGCTGCCTTCCGTGGTCTGACGTTAGCCGCAGCGGTATACCAAATCTTGCAATCCAATTAGAATAGAAGGCTCGCGCTACGGTGGAGGCTTCTTGATTTCTAATTGGAATTGCTTCCGGCCATCTAAAAAATCTGTCGACGCATGTCAGGCAATACCGATATCCTTCTGACAATGGTATTATCACTATATCAATATGCACTCAAATCTACTCGATGAAAGTTCAAATTGTCCCGTTGGCGCCTGCACGTGCCTACAGACTTTTGTCCGCTGACATGCGACGCAACATCCAGCCCACTCGCGGCAATCCCGTTTGATGTACGGCCACACATATCTCTCTGTAACTAGTTTGATCGTAGCATTCATACCAGGGTGTGACAATCCGTGTAAGCTATCAAACACCGCCCGCCGTAACTTTGTTGGAATATACGGTCTAGCTGTTCTCGTAGAGATGTCGCACAAAACTGACACGTCTTGGTCCTCAAATCGAATAAGTTTCAGTTTGAGTGACGTGTTGTTTTCGGTGCGCAACTTAGCTACTTCTTCATCTAATCTCTGCTCTGCTGCTAATAACTTCATATCTGTTCCGGCACTTCTTAGAGACTCCTCCCGCGATAATGCGTAGGCGACAACATTTTTCTCTCCTGACATATGACGGATATCGGTCGAAAATTGGGCGATAAAGTCCAAATATCGGAATTGACGAGGCGAGCACTGACTATCCTTCTTGACAAACGCGAACACTATTGGTTTATGGTCAGTAAAAATTGTAAAAGTTCTTGCCTCAACCATGTGACGAAAGTATTTCACCGCTTCATACACTGCAAGTAGTTCACGATCGTAAGTTGCGTATTTTCGTTCCGTTGTGCTCAGTTTTTGCGAAAAGAATGCCAAGGGTTTAGCATTAGCGTGTGGGTGGGATAGTAGGCGTGCTTGAGCCAGACTCTCCTTACACGCCTCAAAAGCAGCTGACGTATGCGCTGTCCACTCTACCGGAGTTTTGCTCTTCGGATCTCCACGCAGAAACTCATTTAACGGTGCTTGAATTTGAGCGGCATTTGGTATGAACCTCCTATAAAAGTTTAGCTTGCCCAAAAACCGCCTCAGCTCTTGCATTGTCGCTGGCTTTGTGAATGTCCTAATAGCTTCTACCTTCTCTGGCAAAGGGCGAGTACCCTCAGCCGAAACCTCATATCCCAAAAACTTTACACTTGTTTGGCCGAACACACATTTAGCTGGATTTATTACCACTCCAAATTCCAGAAGTTTACCAAACAGTATCTCTAGGTGCGCATATGTTCTTTCTCGGACGACGAAGCTACAATAATATCATCGATGTAGGCGTAACTAAAATCTAACCCTTGCAACACCTCATCGATAAATCTCTGGAATGTTTGCGCGGCGTTACGCAATCCAAACGTCATGTACGGAAATTCATATAGTCCAAACGGCGTTGTAATAGCGGTTTTCACAATATCTTCTTCCGCCACCGGAATTTGGTTAAACGCTTTCACCAAGTCTATCGTCGAGAATATAGTTTTCTCGTCCAAGGCTTGGGCGAAATCATGAATATGACGTACCGGATATTTATCGGGCTTCGTTCGCGCATTCAAACCTCTATAATCGCCACATGGACGCCACTCATCACACCCTTTTGGAACCATGTGTAGCGGGGCAGCCCAACAACTTTTCGATGGACGAGCCGTTTCTAATTTCAGCATAGCTTCTAACTCCTTTCTAGCAGCAAGGAGTCTGTCCGGAGCTAATCTCTGCGGTTTTTGAACCACCGACGGTCCAGGACTAGTTTGTATATGGTGCTGCGTCGCGTGCTTGCGTAACCTAACAGCGCCGTCTGGTCGTGTTAAACCAGGAAACTTTTCAAGCAACTTATGGTACGCCGTTGAACCCGTTACCACCTTTATAGTCGCTATTGATTCCGCTGCAATATCCGCCTGCGCCGTTCCTGTCATAGCATCCGTTATTTGACGATTTTTCACATCCGCAATCAAACTGTAGTAAGAGAGAAAACCTACACCAATTATTGGTTGCGTAACGTCTGCTATAATGAAGTTCCATGACAGGTCGCGACGTAGCCCAAGGTCAACCACCGTACCATAGGTTGCAATCGTCGTGTTATTTGCTGCGGCTAGCTGGTATGCAATCCTCTTCCTATTTGGTTTGCATAATAATGAGCGCGGAAACGCTGAAACGTCGGACCCCGTATCAATCAGGTACGACACCTGACTCTTTCTGTCACAGCGGCTTATCTGTCTCTCTGGGCGTAAATCGTTTGCCGCTAATAACGATGGCCCACGGAGTTTTCCGAACGCAAATCGCACGGCGATCAGCATCTCGTTGCGTTCCGACCCTAGACAATATAATAATATTGACGTTTCATTCTCGCGATATTTAGGTTCAAAAAAATTAGTTATTGCTACGGCCGCTATACCGCAATGGCGCTTCAATCGCCATTCATATTGAAGCGCTAAGATTTGAAATAAAAATATTTGTACTTTAAAAATATTGTACTATCAATAAAAAAAAAAAAATTTAAAAATAATTTGTTAGTATTTTAATTTTGCATCGCAATTGTATTAAAATTTGTGAAAATATAATTATAAATTAAAAAGATATTATAGTAATAATAAGAATATTTCAATCAAGAGTATATATTATGATATATGCTGGAATCAAATCAAATCAATAAATATAGAAAAAACACACATGACTACAGGTTTAAATACAAAACACACATAACTTGTCATAACAACTTGTATTGAATTTTAATTTGTTACTACAATAAGTAAAAGTGGTGTATTAATAAATTACAATCATCAGTGATTAATAAATTATAATATATGAAAGGTTTTAATGATAATATAATGGAATAGAATACAATCACCATCAGTAAATTGTAATATATTCAGAAATGCAATTAGAAATGATAATAAAATGCAATAAATAAATATCTACATGAATGTCATCTTGCTGCAATGAGACTGAAAAGAATTCATAAGCGGTAAAAAATATATTAAGTGAAATATATATATATATATATATATATATATATATATATATATATATATATATATGATATTCAGTTTTCAGGGCAATACATCAATTAAAAAATTTGTATGACTTTAAAACGTTTTTATTTTTTCCATACGTTTCGACACATTGTTTTGTGTCATCTTTAGTGGACTCTAGATTGAAAGAACAGATAGAAATTATTAAATAAAACTAATATATAAGAAGTGATATGGTATGAACTTACATGTAATTGAATTAATCCTAATTATTTCATATTATAAATGTTCACAATGCACAATCCTAATTATTTCATATTATAAATGTTTACAATGCACTAAAAAACCAATCCTTGTCATTTCAAACTGTAGTAAGAGAGAAAACCTACACCAATTATTGGTTGCGTAACGTCTGCTATAATGAAGTTCCATGACAGGTCGCGACGTAGCCCAAGGTCAACCACCGTACCATAGGTTGCAATCGTCGTGTTATTTGCTGCGGCTAGCTGGTATGCAATCCTCTTCCTATTTGGTTTGCATAATAATGAGCGCGGAAACGCTGAAACGTCGGACCCCGTATCAATCAGGTACGACACCTGACTCTTTCTGTCACATAGGCAAACACGGCGGCTTATCTGTCTCTCTGGGCGTAAATCGTTTGCCGCTAATAACGATGGCCCACGGAGTTTTCCGAACGCAAATCGCACGGCGATCAGCATCTCGTTGCGTTCCGACCCTAGACAATATAATAATATTGACGTTTCATTCTCGCGATATTTAGGTTCAAAAAAATTAGTTATTGCTACGGCCGCTATACCGCAATGGCGCTTCAATCGCCATTCATATTGAAGCGCTAAAATTTGAAATAAAAATATTTGTACTTTAAAAATATTGTACTATCAATAAAAAAAAAAAATTTAAAAATAATTTGTTAGAATTTTAATTTTGCATCGCAATTGTATTAAAATTTGTGAAAATATAATTATAAATTAAAAAGATATTATAGTAATAATAAGAATATTTCAATCAAGAGTATATATTATGATATATGCTGGAATCAAATCAAATCAATAAATATAGAAAAAACACACATGACTACAGGTTTAAATACAAAACACACATAACTTGTCATAACAACTTGTATTGAATTTTAATTTGTTACTACAATAAGTAAAAGTGGTGTATTAATAAATTACAATCATCAGTGATTAATAAATTATAATATATGAAAGGTTTTAATGATAATATAATGGAATAGAATACAATCACCATCAGTAAATTATAATATATTCAGAAATGCAATTAGAAATGATAATAAAATGCAATAAATAAATATCTACATGAATGTCATCTTGCTGCAATGAGACTGAAAAGAATTCATAAGCGGTAAAAAATATATTAAGTGAAATATATATTGTAACGAATGTGTGGGTGAGGACCCGCACACGGATGTAAAATAACACATTACTACCCCTCTCCCTATGCGTGTAATCCATGTCCCTGATGAGGAATGTGTCCGCAGGCTGAGGGTGGTTGTCTGCATTGAGTAGTCTAGATATAGTCGTAGTCTTGAGGTAGTCGTTGTCGGGGTTGAGAGTTGCCGGCGTGGCCTCAGTGTCGACAAACGTGCGGTCCAGCGCACGAAAGTGTTAATAAAATGTATTGAATGTGAGATTAGAGGACATCATGGGGGGACAGCGTTCGGAGACTGTCCCCAAACAGAAAGTAGACTTAGTGAAAATACCTAAAGGTGATGGTTAAGTGATTTATGTGAATCGGGCCCGATGTATGGACATGTGATGGACACTGGTTGCGCCGTGGTTAAAGATAAGTCTAGAATAAGTTGCATGTTAGAATAAGAAATGTTTTAGATTAAGGGATTGTTATGTTTAAATATAGGTTTGTTAATTAAGTAACGAACAAACGCCTTTTCATTAGTAGTTTTAAAGTAATCAGTTTCTTACAGGATCGCGACGTCACGGTAAGGGTGTAGAAAGACCGCGAATGTAACAACAATAGTAAATAAGGGCATGAATCAAGGGTAGTAAATAATAAATAAAAGGGTTTCACAATAAATAAAAAGGGATTCGTGACAAAATGGTGGACTAGCGCCGGGTATGCTTTTCGTTGGTTTAACGATCAAATGATTAAAAAGTATTAATTTGTTTTGGTAATCATTTGATCCACCATCGACGGCATTATTACGATCTCGGTAAAACAATTTTATTGTTGGTTCATTCGCGGTTATTTTTCCTTGCGTGTAAGTTTACAGTTTCCTCGTTTTATTTTTTTTGTTATTTTGTTATTGATCAATTTCGGGTTTCGATTTGTTTTTTCGCGAAGATTCGGCATTTCTTGATTACGCGTTATTATTAAATTGGTATTTATGAAATTTGTTGAACTCTTGGTTATCATAGTTGAGTGTACAGAAGATTGTTGGAACACTTAAAATTATGAAAACATAGTGCAATTTGAAATAAGGTTTAGCGGTATAGATAAATTGAAATGTTGTTGTGTGATCAAAGGGGTTTTCTATGTATGTTGGGGTTAATGTAAACGTAATTTGCGAAATTGGTTGGCGCGAAAACGAATAATCAAGTAGTTCAAGGAATTGTTAGAATTTTGATTTGTGGATTTTGAAAATCTATTTAATTTGTAAAATTTAAAGGTTGTTTTATAATAATTTTGAAATGCGGAATCTATTTATTGTATTTGTATTTTTGTTCGTTAACGTTTGTTTTGTTCAGTCGCGCGGTTTGTTTTATTTCGATTTTTTGGGAAAGGCTTTTGTTCGTGTACTATTAGATACGTGTTTCCTAGGTTAATTATAATTACCATCATTTTAAATTAAGATTATTAGAATATAAATTTTAAATTCGAAATTATTATAATTAGTGTATAGAAAAATATTGTTCTATACAGATTTAGAATCTTTTTTTTTTTTACGAACATTATTAGGATTGTTTGTGTATTGTGTTATTCATAACCATTTTCGTAAACACTAATACATAAAATTTATGATGATTGCCAGATACATTAAGTTATGTTATACAGTTAAGTGTTGTTTCATGGAAATCGTTCTTGTGAGTAGAGTTTATTTTTTTTTTATATATATAGTCGTAAATATTTTAAAGAGAGTTATTTTAAAATATCATATTGCAAGGGTAAGATATCGTCGAAGTTATTTTCTCTTCGAATTCGATCTCAAGTCACAGACATTTAAGTGACGCAGCGGGATAATTTTTAGTGCTTTTTTTGTGTAAACATTTCATCCCTATGTTTTTAAGGCGCCACAACGAGGGTGGCTAGTATATGTGAGTCCGAAAATGTCCAGACATCGTTCTCGTGTTGCGATCTTATGGTCTCTATATGTCAACGCCAGGCTAAAAGCTTTTTTTTTTCTTGGTTTAAGTACTAGATTTTTGAGTTGCGTAGATAGTTTTAAGTGTAATGTAAAAAAATATTTTAAAATTAGGGAAGATGTCTTTGTATATATATATATGTTTTTTTTGTTGAGTCAGGGGTTTACAATAATTTTGGAATACATGTGGCTGTTTTTAAATTACGAGCGAATTTCTTTTTCTGTTTAGTTTTGTTTGCGCTATTGCGTTAGAGTATTTTTATTATGATTTGTTTTATCTCAAAATTTAGAGCAGTTTTGAGAATTGCGGAGTTATTCGCCTTCGTGCATATGAGGTGCCGAATATTTATTTGGGAATGCATCGAAAACAACGGCTTACAGGGATTTGAATTGTGGCAAATTTTTGTTAGGTCGATCACCACCGCCTGAATAGCTTGTATATAATTCAGTGCGAAAGCTCTTGGTGACACCGATTTTCGATATGCATTTGAATTGATCAGGATGTCTTTGGTGATTTTCAATTAGAGCGGACTTAGTCACCCCGATCTAATTGTAATCAGTCGAGCCCACTGGCATCAAGGTCGATACGGCTCATACTGCCAATAGTGAAATGGGATTAGAAATTTGATTTTTACATTTGATAGTTTTTTTTTATGGTTGTTACTTTTAAAAAATTATTTTTATGGTGCTTTTATTATTAATTTTTTTTTAATTATTGTTAGATTGTTTGTATGTAGTACGTAATGATTGATATTTAGTTTTCGCGGTAGAAAAGATGGTTAAAGGAAACGTCGAATAAATTTTATTTTCTTTGGTTTAAAAATCATAGGTTTCTCGTCCCTTTCATTCAACCGGTTATGTTATTTTGCAATTATTCCATTAGCGCAACAAGACGGCAGTCACATGTTTAGTCAAATATAGATTAGATAGATAGGAATAAAGGATTAAGGATAATAATAATTCAGTAAGATCATAATCGCAAAATAGGAGATAATTAATAGATACGTAGTAATACTTAGTTAGTTAAACTTGCGAGCGCGTCCGGTCCATGTGAGACGGAACAATTATTCGGCAAAAGGGGCGTGTACAAGATATAGGAAAGACGTATAGCCAAATACCGAAGCGACAAATACGCAAATAGGAACGCGCTTAAGCGTAAGACGCGAGAGGGAAAGAAATAGAAAAGAAATGGACAGAGGGGTATGAACTGGAAAAGAAAGTTAAATGTATTATAGGATAGTAACATTAGTCGAAGTTCACGCGCGAGCAAATAGAGAAATAATTACATATGTACGTTAGTGATCCGAAAATAAGAAATTAATATAAAATTAAACAAAATAGGATAATAACAAATAATAATAGCAGAAAAAAAAACTTAAATGCCAATAAGAAAATTAAATACAGTTTTATAGAAATTTGTTGGAATAAGCGTGTGGAGTTTAGTGCCAGCAAATGCGTGTGGAGTTTTATTACGTCGTTATTTCGTCATCGAATAAAGCCGAAATTGAAAATATTCAGACGTCGGTCAATTAAATTTGAAATAATAAATCAGAGTGTTAATTTGATTATTATTATTATTTTTTTTTGTGTTTTTTCTGTAGAAAAGAAAAACAGTAAAAATAAGAAAATAAAAATAAAAATAAAAATATAAAACATGGGTGTTCAGGAGCGTGCGGTAAATACAATTGGGTGTGCGCGCGCAGTTGATTTAAACTAAAACTAAGCAAATAATAACCAGACACCGTTAAGTTTAAGACCCGGTTATAAACTAAAATATCTAAGTGCTAATAGTGCTAAGTTTAGTGGTGCCCATGAACACGTGATTAGGTACAATTAAGTTTAACGTATCGTATATTAAATAAGTTAGAAGTTAGTGAATAAGGAATAAAAATCATTAAATTAAGAGGATTATAAATTAAGACTAGGGTAAGTGTTTATTTTATAGAACCTTTGATATTACTGATATCAATACCGCAAAAGTTTAAGCAAAGCAATCCATCGTACCATTTTGGTCCTGTACAATTGTATGCCTTTTTTTTTATCGTTTTTCGTCTTTTGAGATATTTTTGTGATTTTGGGGGTTGCTCTCGGTTTATTTCATTTTGAAGTTATAAAGTGTAAGGGAACAAATAGAATTAGTTAGTTTATAAGAAGTATGCCGTCTACCAGCAACATGAACAATCGTGTTGTAACTCGTCAAGCTGCACGTAATAGCGACGAAGATTCGAACAGCGACGGGAACCAACCGCGAGCCGATGTAGGAACGAGCGACACGGGGGTCGAGATTTCCGCGGGCGTGAGTAACGCGTCGAGTCACGTCGGGGTTGCTAGATACCCGGTCTTTCATTGTGGAAAGTTTGGGGGTAAGGGTGCAGTGTCAGAATTTTTAATAGAATATGAACACGCGGCGAAAATAAATAGATGGTCAGATAGGGATAGAGTCGACTTTTTATTACAACACCTAGAGGGCGCGCCGCGCACGTGGTATGTGAAGCAATTGAGAAAGAATGCATTGCGCGATTGGGAGTCATGCAAATTAGATCTCGAACTAGCATTTCCGGGGCATGGGAGTCAGGAAAGGGCGCAATTGTTATTAGAATCACGGGTTAGGCAGGACGGGGAAGATTTGCAAAGCTATATCTTGGAAATGACTGATTTGTGCGATAGAGTAGATCATAACATGAGCGAAATGAGCATTATAAGGTATATAACTAGAGGGTTACGTCCGCGATCGTTAATTATACAAGCCGCGCAGTTTTCACACGAGTCGTTACAGCTATTCACTTCGTCGTTATTGCGGGCCGATGCATATAGGTGCGTGTATGATTTAGATAAGGGCGAGCAAGAATTAGGCGCTTTACGCCATACCATAGAATCTTTATCGGATACGATTAAATCGTTACAAGTTAACCAAAGCTCGCACAGATTCGGAGACCCTACGCATTTCAGATCAAATCGCGATAGACCGAATGGGGGACAATTTCGAAACGGTAGGACGATGACGGGTCGAATTGTCTGCCATAATTGTAATCGAATGGGGCACTATCAAAGATTCTGTCCTGAATTATTTAATAACACGCAGGGTGCCAGAAGCGACTCTCAGAATTTTCGGGCACGTCAGCCGCAAATACGCCGCTATTAGCGGAAGTACAAATACCGCGAGAGTTACCGAATAAGGCTGAACCGGCTGTTTTAGAAGCAACGTACATTATACTAGAGGTCAATAAAATACAAACAGAAGTCCTGATCGACTCGGGGGCTATGACATCTGTCGCGGGATCACAATTCATTAACAAGAAATTTATCAAACCATTAGAAGCGAGTAGGGCCGTGAGTTTCGGATTCAACAATCCTGTTCGAATTTTAGGCACCACAATAATATTAATAAATTTCAATGAGAACGCGTATTTAAATTTCAAACTTTTTGTAATCGATACCCCAAATTCAGCCATTATTTTAGGAAATGATTTTAACCGATTGACCAACGCGGAAATAAGCTTTAAAAACAGACGGATCACGTTCTCAGTACGATCACATACAATCGTAAAACCTTTCATAGACAAACGGACAATTGCGGGACTGGACGAAGGGAATAATATTTTCCAAATCGATATGGATTGCGAATACAAAGTCACTAGTTCGGAAAATATCATTATACCAGGAAAGACATCAACGCGAATACCTTGCAAAATATCAGGTAAAACGTCGAATCCGCAGGACGAGTACGTTTTTGAACCATACGTTACGAACGTTCACAAAGACATCTTTATACCGAGCTTAGGTTTTGTTTCGCGCGGAAGTGTTATCGAGGTGCCTGCCATAAATACTTCCGAAAAATCAATCTCAATTTATAAATATGACGTGTTAGGGGTAGTTAGCGGCCAAGACGACGTTTTCAATAAAGATGGTCGAGTAAACGAGACTAAACCGGACGAACACTCGAATACAGGACAAATAAAAATTAACCCGAACTTAAACTCGAAGGAACGCGAGACGTTAGTAAAAATCGTACAGAATAATTCCGATGTATTCAGTTGGGACGATAAACAAATGACCCGAACGCAACATACCTGTCACACAATTGAAACTACTTCTCAGCCAATCAACCAACCGCCGTATAGAAATAGCTTTAGAGAAAGGGCGGAGATACAGAGACAGGTAGACGCAATGTTAAAAGCGAAGGTAATTCGCGAATCGAAAAGCCCGTGGGCCAGTCCGGTAGTGTTAGTTAAGAAAAAGACAGGGGAGTGGCGTTTTTGCGTAGATTATCGAAAATTGAACAAGGTGACAAAGCAAGATAAATATCCGTTACCGCTAATCGACGACATTTTGACATCATTAAACGGGTCGGAGTACTTCTCAACATTAGATTTGAAAAGCGGATATTGGCAGATACCGGTGCGGGAAGGCGATCGCGAGAAAACGGCTTTTATAACGGGCGACGGACTCTGGGAATTTAACGTTATGCCATTCGGGGCTGAGTAATAGTCCGGCAACGTTTCAGAGGTATATGGATCGGGTGTTGGCAGGTTTAAAGTGGAATAGTTGCTTAGTATATTTAGATGACATTATTATTAAGGCGCCTAATCTGTCGACGCATAACGAGCGATTAAAGGCGGTGTTAAACAGAATTCGCGACGCGGGACTTAAACTAAAACCGGAGAAATGTACGATAGGGTTTTCGGAAATCAAAATCTTAGGTCACGTGGTAGCACAAACGGGCATCTCGCCTGACCCCGATAAAATCCAGGCAGTAGTAGATTTTCCAACACCGAAACGCGTAAAGGACGTTCGAGCATTCATAGGATTAGCTAATTTTTATCGAAAGTTTATAAGAGATTTCGCGAAGATTGCTGAACCTTTGACAAACCTAACTCGAAAAGATACGAAGTTCGAATGGACGAAAGCGTAGATACGGCCTTTAATAAACTTAAACAGATTTTAACCTCACAACCGGTTTTAGAACACTTTAATGATGCGGCTAAAATTCATTTACATGTGGACGCATGCGACATAGGCTTAGGAGCTGTACTCGTTCAATGCACAGAGAGAGGCGAGAATCCGATAGCATACGCTTCACGAAAGTTACTAGAAAGGGAAAGAAAATATAACACGTCCGAAAAAGAATGCCTCGCGATAGTTTGGGCCATTAAGCACTTTAGACCTTTCATTTGGCGCAAGCACTTTACAATAATTACGGACCATCACGCGCTTTGTTGGTTACAGAAAAATAAAGACCCCGCGGGTAAACTGGCGCTTTGGGCAATAAATTGCAAGAATTTGACTACGACATAAACATAAAAATGGTAGATTACATACCGACGCCGACGTGCTATCTAGGTACCCAATAAGCGACCAAGCAAAATCCCCGCGTATTCCAGCTACAGTTTTCGCACACGTTGGGTGCTTTGCAATTAAAAGATCCGGTGCTTAACCGTATATTCCAGGCGTTAGAAAATCCGGAAGCGGTTTCGGTAGAATTAAAAAGAAAATCCCGAAGTTTTGTTATTGTAGATAACACATTATATCGTAAGGATTTGGGTGCTAACACTCCGAATAAACTGCCGGTTATCCCGAAAGCTTTACAGAAAGACTTCTACACGCGTATCACGATGATCCGCTATCAGGCGCTCATCTAGGAATAGCAAAAACATACGGTAGATTACATAAGAAATATTCTGGGATAATATGAAGAAAGACACTATCAATTACGTAAGATCATGTATTCTTGTCAAACAAAGAAATCTCCCAAGCAAGCTCCCGCCGGATACTAAATCCAATCCCAGTGGGAAACCCGTTCAATTTAATAGGATGGATTTTTTAGGGCCTTTTCCGT
>NW_020538769.1:0-30337 GCF_003426905.1 Ctenocephalides felis
TAGGTCGATCACCACCGCCTGAATAGCTTGTGTATAAATTCAGTGCGAAAGCTCTTGGTGACACGATTTTCGATATGCATTTGAATTGATCAGGATGTCTTTGGTGATTTTCAATTAGAGCGGACTTAGTCACCCCGATCTAATTGTAATCAGTCGAGCCCACTGGCATCAAGGTCGATACGGCTCATACTGCCAATAGTGAAATGGGATTAGAAATTTGATTTTTACATTTGATAGTTTTTTTTTATGGTTGTTACTTTAAAAAAATTATTTTTTGGTGTTTTTATTATTAATTTTTTTTTAATTATTGTTAGATTGTTTGTATGTAGTACGTAATGATTGATATTTAGTTTTCGCGGTAGAAAAGATGGTTAAAGTAAACGTCGAATAAATTTTATTTTCTTTAGTTTAAAAATCATAGGTTCTCGTACCTTTCATTCAACCCGGTTATGTTATTTTGCAATTATTCCATTAGCGCAACAAGACGGCAGTCACATGTTTAGTCATATAGATTAGATAGATAGAAATAAAGGATTAAGGATAATAATTCAGTAAGATCATAATCGCAAAATAGGAGATAATTAATAGATACGTAGTAATACTTAGTTAGTTAAACTTGCGAGCGCGTCCGGTCCATGTGAGACGGAACAATTATTCGGCAAAAGGGGCGTGTACAAGATATAGGAAAGACGTATAGCCAAATACCGAAGCGACAAATACGCAAATAGGAACGCGCTTAAGCGTAAGACGCGAGAGGGAAAGAAATAGAAAAAGAAAAGAAATGGACAGAGGGGTATGAACTGGAAAAGAAAGTTTAAAGTATATAGGATAGTAACATTAGTCGAAGTTCACGCGCGAGCAAATAGAGAAATAATTACATATGTACGTTAGTGATCCGAAAATAAGAAATTAATATAAAATTAAACAAAATAGGATAATAACAAATAATAATAGCAGAAAAAAAAACCTTAAATGCCAATAAGAAAATTAAATACAGTTTTATAGAAATTTGTTGGAATAAGCGTGTGGAGTTTAGTGCCAGCAAATGCGTGTGGAGTTTTATTACGTCGTTATTTCGTCATCGAATAAAGCCGAAATTGAAAATATTCAGACGTCGGTCAATTAAATTTGAAATAATAAATCAGAGTGTTAATTTGATTATTATTATTATTTTTTTTTGTGTTTTTCTGTAGAAAAGAAAAACAGTAAAAATAAGAAAAATAAAATAAAAATAAAAATATAAAACATGGGTGTTCAGGAGCGTGCGGTAAATACAATTGGGTGTGCGCGCGCAGTTGATTTAAACTAAAACTAAGCAAATAATAACCAGACACCGTTAAGTTTAAGACCCGGTTATAAACTAAAATATCTAAGTGCTAATAGTGCTAAGTTTAGTGGTGCCCATGAACACGTGATTAGGTACAATTAAGTTTAACGTATCGTATATTAAATAAGTTAGAAGTTAGTGAATAAGGAATAAAAATCATTAAATTAAGAGGATTATAAATTAAGACTAGGGTAAGTGTTTATTTTATAGAACCTTTGATATTACTGATATCAATACCGCAAAAGTTTAAGCAAAGCAATCCATCGTACCATTTTGGTCCTGTACAATTGTATGCCTTTTTTTTTATCGTTTTTCGTCTTTTGAGATATTTTTGTGATTTGGGGGTTGCTCTCGGTTTATTTCATTTTGAAGTTATAAAGTGTAAGGGAACAAATAGAGTTAGTTAGTTTATAAGAAGTATGCCGTCTACCAGCAACATGAACAATCGTGTTGTAACTCGTCAAGCTGCACGTAATAGCGACGAAGATTCGAACAGCGACGGGAACCAACCGCGAGCCGATGTAGGAACGAGCGACACGGGGGTCGAGATTTCCGCGGGCGTGAGTAACGCGTCGAGTCACGTCGGGGTTGCTAGATACCCGGTCTTTCATTGTGGAAAGTTTGGGGGTAAGGGTGCAGTGTCAGAATTTTTAATAGAATATGAACACGCGGCGAAAATAAATAGATGGTCAGATAGGGATAGAGTCGACTTTTTATTACAACACCTAGAGGGCGCGCCGCGCACGTGGTATGTGAAGCAATTGAGAAAGAATGCATTGCGCGATTGGGAGTCATGCAAATTAGATCTCGAACTAGCATTTCCGGGGCATGGGAGTCAGGAAAGGGCGCAATTGTTATTAGAATCACGGGTTAGGCAGGACGGGGAAGATTTGCAAAGCTATATCTTGGAAATGACTGATTTGTGCGATAGAGTAGATCATAACATGAGCGAAATGAGCATTATAAGGTATATAACTAGAGGGTTACGTCCGCGATCGTTAATTATACAAGCCGCGCAGTTTTCACACGAGTCGTTACAGCTATTCACTTCGTCGTTATTGCGGGCCGATGCATATAGGTGCGTGTATGATTTAGATAAGGGCGAGCAAGAATTAGGCGCTTTACGCCATACCATAGAATCTTTATCGGATACGATTAAATCATTACAAGTTAACCAAAGCTCGCACAGATTCGGAGACCCTACGCATTTCAGAACAAATCGCGATAGACCGAATGGGGGACAATTTCGAAACGGTAGGACGTTGACGGGTCGAATTGTCTGCCATAATTGTAATCGAATGGGGCACTATCAAAGATTCTGTCCTGAATTATTTAATAACACGCAGGGTGCCAGAACCGACTCTCAGAATTTTCGGGCACGTCAGCCGCAAATACGCCGCTATTAGCGGAAGTACAAATACCGCGAGAGTAACCGAATAAGGCTGAACCGGCTGTTTTAGAAGCAACGTACATTATACTAGAGGTCAATAAAATACAAACAGAAGTCCTGATCGACTCGGGGGCTATGACATCTGTCGCGGGATCACAATTCATTGACAAGAAATTTATCAAACCATTAGAAGCGAGTAGGGCCGTGAGTTTCGGATTCAACAATCCTGTTCGAATTTTAGGCACCACAATAATATTAATAAATTTCAATGAGAACGCGTATTTAAATTTCAAACTTTTTGTAATCGATACCCCAAATTCAGCCATTATTTTAGGAAATGATTTTAACCGATTGACCAACGCGGAAATAAGCTTTAAAAACAGACGGATCACGTTCTCAGTACGATCACATACAATCGTAAAACCTTTCATAGACAAACGGACAATTGCGGGACTGGACGAAGGGAATAATATTTTCCAAATCGATATGGATTGCGAATACAAAGTCACTAGTTCGGAAAATATCATTATACCAGGAAAGACATCAACGCGAATACCTTGCAAAATATCAGGTAAAACGTCGAATCCGCAGGACGAGTACGTTTTTGAACCATACGTTACGAACGTTCACAAAGACATCTTTATACCGAGCTTAGGTTTTGTTTCGCGCGGAAGTGTTATCGAGGTGCCTGCCATAAATACTTCCGAAAAATCAATCTCAATTTATAAATATGACGTGTTAGGGGTAGTTAGCGGCCAAGACGACGTTTTCAATAAAGATGGTCGAGTAAACGAGACTAAACCGGACGAACACTCGAATATAGGACAAATAAAAATTAACCCGAACTTAAACTCGAAGGAACGCGAGACGTTAGTAAAAATCGTACAGAATAATTCCGATGTATTCAGTTGGGACGATAAACAAATGACCCGAACGCAACATACCTGTCACACAATTGAAACTACTTCTCAGCCAATCAACCAACCGCCGTATAGAAATAGCTTTAGAGAAAGGGCGGAGATACAGAGACAGGTAGACGCAATGTTAAAAGCGAAGGTAATTCGCGAATCGAAAAGCCCGTGGGCCAGTCCGGTAGTGTTAGTTAAGAAAAAGACAGGGGAGTGGCGTTTTTGCGTAGATTATCGAAAATTGAACAAGGTGACAAAGCAAGATAAATATCCGTTACCGCTAATCGACGACATTTTGACATCATTAAACGGGTCGGAGTACTTCTCAACATTAGATTTGAAAAGCGGATATTGGCAGATACCGGTGCGGGAAGGCGATCGCGAGAAAACGGCTTTTATAACGGGCGACGGACTCTGGGAATTTAACGTTATGCCATTCGGGCTGAGTAATAGTCCGGCAACGTTTCAGAGGTATATGGATCGGGTGTTGGCAGGTTTAAAGTGGAATAGTTGCTTAGTATATTTAGATGACATTATTATTAAGGCGCCTAATCTGTCGACGCATAACGAGCGATTAAAGGCGGTGTTAAACAGAATTCGCGACGCGGGACTTAAACTAAAACCGGAGAAATGTACGATAGGGTTTTCGGAAATCAAAATCTTAGGTCACGTGGTAGCACAAACGGGCATCTCGCCTGACCCCGATAAAATCCAGGCAGTAGTAGATTTTCCAACACCGAAACGCGTAAAGGACGTTCGAGCATTCATAGGATTAGCTAATTTTTATCGAAAGTTTATAAGAGATTTCGCGAAGATTGCTGAACCTTTGACAAACCTAACTCGAAAAGATACGAAGTTCGAATGGGACGAAAGCGTAGATACGGCCTTTAATAAACTTAAACAGATTTTAACCTCACAACCGGTTTTAGAACACTTTAATGATGCGGCTAAAATTCATTTACATGTGGACGCATGCGACATAGGCTTAGGAGCTGTACTCGTTCAATGCACAGAGAGAGGCGAGAATCCGATAGCATACGCTTCACGAAAGTTACTAGAAAGGGAAAGAAAGTATAACACGTCCGAAAAAGAATGCCTCGCGATAGTTTGGGCCATTAAGCACTTTAGACCTTTCATTTGGCGCAAGCACTTTACAATAATTACGGACCATCACGCGCTTTGTTGGTTACAGAAAAATAAAGACCCCGCGGGTAAACTGGCGCGTTGGGCAATAAAATTGCAAGAATTTGACTACGACATAAAACATAAAAATGGTAGATTACATACCGACGCCGACGTGCTATCTAGGTACCCAATAAGCGACCAAGCAAATCCCCGCGTATTCCAGCTACAGTTTTCGCACACGTTGGGTGCTTTGCAATTAAAAGATCCGGTGCTTAACCGTATATTCCAGGCGTTAGAAAATCCGGAAGCGGTTTCGGTAGAATTAAAAAGAAAATCCCGAAGTTTTGTTATTGTAGATAACATATTATATCGTAAGGATTTGGGTGCTAACACTCCGAATAAACTGCCGGTTATCCCGAAAGCTTTACAGAAAGAACTTCTACACGCGTATCACGATGATCCGCTATCAGGCGCTCATCTAGGAATAGCAAAAACATACGGTAGATTACATAAGAAATATTTCTGGGATAATATGAAGAAAGACACTATCAATTACGTAAGATCATGTATTCATTGTCAAACAAAGAAATCTCCAAAGCAAGCTCCCGCCGGATTACTAAATCCAATACCAGTGGGAAACCCGTTCAATTTAATAGGGATGGATTTTTTAGGGCCTTTTCCGTTAAGTCTTAAAAGAAATAGGTACATAATAGTCGCTATTGATTACCTCACGAAATGGGTGGAAGCAAAAGCGATATCAAATCAATCGGCAGACGTGGCGGCGGAGTTCATTATTAACCAAATCATCTGTAGGCACGGATGCCCGGATGCTTTTCTTACAGATAGGGGGGCAACATTTTGTTCAGAATTGATAGTGTCTTTGATGAAGAGACTAGGAATAAACAATAAAACTACAACAGCATATCATCCGCGTTGTAACGGCCTGGTTGAACATTTTAACGGACTACTAGCCCAAATGTTATCAATGTACGTAGCCACCAATCAAAAGGACTGGTGCTCGTACGTACCTTTAGTAACGTTTGCGTATAACACTTCGGTACAAGAGACTACCAAACACACCCCGTTTTATTTGGTATATGGGCGCGAAGCTAAGTTACCGATCGACGCGTCACTAATGATCGATTCAAACGATATACAGAGCGAAGATTTCGTCGAGAAAATCAATAGAGTCAGGTCGGACGTAAAGGTAAAAATAGAAGCGGAACAAAAACGACAGAAACAAATTTTTGACCAAAATCGTAGGGTGCCCACCTATGAGGAGGGACAATTGGTACTAGTATACACGCCCGTGAGAAGAAAGGGGCAAGCAGATAAACTCCAACACTGCTGGCACGGCCCGTACAAAATAATGCGAAAACTATCGGAGGTCAATTTTCAGATTAATAAAGCGGTGCGGGGGCGACCAAAATTTGAGACTATACACGTTGAAAGAATGAAACCCTACGTCGAACGCCCAGATTACCTGCAATAGGACGGGAATAGAACATATAGGTAGATAAATTACATAGAATAAATGAAGTAGATAAATAGGCAGGATGAATAATTAGGGGTAATGCTAGGGATAGTATATAGTATATAGGTTAGAATTGACAGCAAGTGCAGAGGCGTTGGTTTGTACTTTGGTGTTTCTTTTCCATCACTCAGAGAGCACTGGGCGATACTTTATAACCGTTGAGAATAATGTTGGGATAAAATGATATTGGGGAAAAAGATGTTGAGAAAAAAAGATGTCCTTGTGAGGGATTCAAGGAAATAAAGGAAATAATTCGCGTATGAAGGAATACGACGCGAAAAGAGAAAATTGGGGGTTAATAGACGATTATTAACATGAATAGATGAATATTTTGATTTGGTTGTGAAAGTGGTTGTTTAGTTCAGTCGGGAATTGAGAAATTGTGTGTGAGTATGCATATTTTTATGAATGTCAGCTGGCCAGCTAAGTATAAGAGATAAGTGTATTTTGATTTTTCCCTCGTTTTAAATGAAAATGTTTTAGGTTTTAATGCAAGATTTGAGTGAATATAAATTTTAAAATGATTGTTGTTTTGTGTTTGATATAATGTATGTGGGTTATACTAGGGGTGTTTAGAAAAAGTAAATTGAGAATAGAATTGGGTTTTGCGATTTTTGGGAAAATTTGGGATTTTACGGTTTTGGGGAAAGATCGCCCGGGCTGGTGTTTTGTTGTTGTTATGGATTATTGATTATGAATTTGATTTTGATCTCACAGCATGGGGATATGGATTTGGGCTGTGGGAGCACCCCCAGCGAGGGTTCTGGTGCTCTGAGTGAGACCGTTGAAGCGTGATACATCACATACAAGCTGATTGCTATCACGCTATCCATTTGGAAGCTTTGGTTGTTGATTATGTTATATGTATTTTAGTGAAATTTTGTGGATTTCACGCTTGAGCCGGTACTTTTTACCACATTGTACCGCCGCTAATGTGAGGTTTTTGAGCAGATATCCGCTCCCGATGCCTGCTCAAAAACTTCCGCCATCAGTAAGCGTCGCGCGACGTTGTGTGTTGTTTGGTTTTTATTGCTGATGGTAATTTCCTTCTGAAATTATAAGCGGGCGCGATGCTGCTTCAGGTCTTTTATTGGATAGGCAAGGTGCTATGGGCATCTAGCACCGTTTGGAGCCTAGGAACACCGGGGAAACAAGCATTCCGACGACTCACTTCTTGTTTTTATATTGAGAAGCGCACTTGCTGTACACGGTTTAATAGTGATAGGAATAGTTAGGCTAAGATAAAGGTAAAATTAGGTTTATGTTTGCGTTTAATAGAGTTGGGATCGCCAAATTCAAAACAGTCAGCAATTCCCGAATTTTAAAATAATATGTAGAGTATTTTAATTACTTATATTCCATTTGACTTTTATTGTTCCTATTCTCGCTCTTAGACTTACTCTTGCAATGCTTTTCTTTTGTTGTGTGTTTTCTGTTTTTACATTGTTAAGTAAACATTGTCGTTAATAAGTATGTAACTAGGTTTAGGTTGATAAAGAAACAAATGCGCTTATGTTTTACAGAAGTCAAATATTAATGTTAAATGTAAATTTGTTGTAGTTATAATGTCATTATTTTAAGTTTTAGAATCTATTGTTAAAATAGATTAAAAAGCTGTTGATAAAAATATTATGAGATAGTGTTATTGGACACTGGTTGCGCCGTGGTTAAAGATAAGTCTAGAATAAGTTGCATGTTAGAATAAGAAATGTTTTAGATTAAGGGATTGTTATGTTTAAATATAGGTTTGTTAATTAAGTAACGAACAAACGCCTTTTCATTAGTAGTTTTAAAGTAATCAGTTTCTTACAGGATCGCGACGTCACGGTAAGGGTGTAGAAAGACCGCGAATGTAACAACAATAGTAAATAAGGGCATGAATCAAGGGTAGTAAATAATAAATAAAAGGGTTTCACAATAAATAAAAAGGGATTCGTGACAATATATATATATATATATATATATATATATATATATATATGATATTCAGTTTTCAGGGCAATACATCAATTAAAAAATTTGTATGACTTTAAAACGTTTTTATTTTTTCCATACGTTTCGACACATTGTTTTGTGTCATCTTCAGTGGACTCTAGATTGAAAGAACAGATAGAAATTATTAAATAAAACTAATATATAAGAAGTGATATGGTATGAACTTACATGTAATTGAATTAATCCTAATTATTTCATATTATAAATGTTCACAATGCACAATACTAATTATTTCATATTATAAATGTTTACAATGCAGTAAAAAACCAATCCTTGTCATTTTAAGTTGAACAATATATAAATTTTTGACTGAGTTTTTTATGAATTTGTAAAGTACATCACGCCGTACATTTCTGTGCGACGTACATTCAGTCGTCACCCGCGCATCGGAGCAACCACGCTCCAACTCATTACTACGCACTCCATCAAGATTTTATTAATATTAATTTTAGTTTAATTACCAATTTTCTATTTAATTATTTTTGTTGTATTACATGTATAATAATTCTTTTTTTTATATATTTAGCTAAGTTTCTTAGTAAATTGTAATAACTCTCATAATAATTTTGTACACTATTCTTGTCATTTTAAATTCCCTTATTTAGTTTTCCTTTTTACATTTTTACTTTTACTTTAATTTACCGTTTCTTTTATTTATTTATATCATGAATCAAACGACTTTCAACCGCGCGTTCTTCAAACGAACTGATTATTCTCAAAACAATTACCCCCTAAATAATTCGTTTTACTCGTTTATCAAAAAGCATTACGGTTTTTACATTTTTTCACAATTAAAACACATTACCAAACTGAATACGAAATTAATAACTAACATTAACAAACAGATTTTCTTAATAAGATGCAGAAAAGAAAGTATAATTCCTAAGTTCTATCAATTCAATACAGACAAATTTTCGCACTTACATAGTTCGCTAAAAAACAAATTTTCATCATTAAGCCTCCATATGTTATCCATTGAAATCAAGAATTGTGTCTGCAATGTCAATAATTTAAAACTAGCTATTGATAAAACGTACGCTTGGCTCACTCATACTGTCGAAGCGGAGATTCTGCAAAGCTTTTCTGAATACGAATCGACTCGTAACAACAAATTTTTCATTAAATTAAAAAATTCTTATAAAATTAAATTCGATAAATTATTGCAGGCTAAACGCAACCGTTCAAAAATAGTTTTAAATAGTACACTAATTAACAAATGGCTAAAAAATCTTTCCAGCGTCACAATTCCAGATAGATTACTTTACATTTTTGCACTAGGTCCCAACTTTGCTATCCCCAATAATTGTTACAATTTAAATTTTATTAAAGTTTTAAGCAGACTAGAAGCTGGCCTTCATAATATCAAAAATCCTGAAGTAAAATCTAACATTCGTTCCCATTTCTGCAAAAATTTTCTCTCCTATATCAAGTCCTTTAACTCCAAAAAAATTGTTGATTACAAAGATATTTTAAGAGACATAAAACTTTGTAAAAACTTTCTCAAAGATAATCCGAATATTTTAGTAACCAGAGCAGATAAAGGAAATGTCACAGTAATTCTCGACAAAACTAACTACTTAGAACAAATCACTAGTCTAGTTAATGACACTAACGTTTACAGTCCTATCAATAGCGATCCTACAGATCGAATCAACCACACGTTCCACAAATTCATTAATAATTTAGTTTCTACTAAACAAATCCCACAAGACTTGTCCTTGTCGTTAAAAAACCTACATCCTAACAACCCAAAATTATATGGTCTCCCAAAAATCCACAAAACCAATGTACCTTTTAGACCTATAGTTGCAGATTTGAATTCACCACTAAATAAATTTTCCAAATTTCTGAGCAAACCCCTCTCCATAGTTACTGTTAATTCTCCTTTCTTTATTAAAAATTCCTTCGAATTTGTCAACAAAATACGTAATACACAATTGCCCAACAACTCCCTCTTAATAAGCCTAGACGTAGTTTCTCTTTTCACAAATGTCCCACTAGAACTAATTTTAGAGTCAATCACAGATAGAAGGGATGAGATTTCTTGCCACACTACCCTTTCCCTCCATTGGTTTTGAGAGTCCATTAAATTCATAGTCGCGAATACTTATTTTAAATTCAATTCACAATTTTATACACAAATTTTTGGTACCCCCATGGGATCGCCTATCTCACCTGCTCTTGCTGAACTCTCTTTACAACATCTCGAAAAAAACGTTTTTAAACTATCTAATGTTGAATTTTTCTTTTACTACAGATATGTTGATGATATAATTACTTGCATTCCTAAAAATAACTTTGATTCTTTACTAAAAAATTTTAACTCCTTTAATAAACACCTAACCTTTACCTTCGAAAAAGAACACAATAGGTCAATTAGCTTTTTAGATGTAAATATCATAAAAACTCCAGATAATAAAATTATTACTAACTGGTACCAGAAACCAACGTGGTCTGGCAGGTATCTCAATTTCCATTCTTATCATCCCACTAACATGAAAATCGGTACCATTATCAATTTAGTTGATCATGCTATTCTCTTGTCAGATAAAAAAATTTGGCCTTTTAACCTATCTCTAATCCACAGAACCCTATTAAATAATTGCTATCCTCCACACCTTATAAAATCAGTAATTAACAACAGACTTTCCGTCCTTAACACAAAACATAATGTTCCTTCCCTCGAGTCCCAGAAAAAAGAAGAAAATAAGTTTGTTGGCACTATTTGTCTCCCTTACATTAAAAATCTCTTTCCTATTTGGAAAAAACTATTTGAATTCGCGGATTTGCGTTTAGTTTGCAATATTGATCAGACTCTTAACTTTTTATTTTCGAACTTGAAATCACCGACAAGTTAAGATCTTATTTCTAACATCGTGTATAAAATTGACTGTACAAATTGTGAGGCCACTTATATTGGCGAAACTGGACAACATCTAAAAAAACGTCTCAGACAACACTATAACAACTCCAAAAATAAAAATCAAAATCAAACAATGATAACTGACCACATACAAAATTTCAATCATTTTTTCAATTTTGATGTTGCCACAATTTTATATCACGAGTCGAATACATCGCAGAGACGCTTTTCAGAATCATGTCTAATACACCTTTATAAAAATAGTTTAAACAAAAGATTGGACACTTCCTCACTGTGCGAGAATTACCAAGTAGTCTTAAACAATGTCTCGAAATTCATACCTTTAAAATAGTTACCTATCATGATCGACGTTTAATTATTTTAATTTTAATGCCAATTTTCCTTTTCTTTTTCTTTTAATTTTTATCTCAATTTTACCAATTATGTCCACCCTCACAATTGTCATGTTTTTATATTTCACTATATGTACCCTCTCGCTTTGTCAAATCTTAAATTCTTTGGTCAGTTTGTTTGCTTTGTACCTTAGCCCTCAACATGTGGTTCGCACATTGACGTACATTCAGTCGTCACCCGCGCATCGGAGCACAGAAATGTACGGCGTGATGTACTTTACAAATTCATAAAAAACTCAGTCAAAAATTTATATATTGTTCAACTTAAAATGACAAGGATTGGTTTTTTACTGCATTGTAAACATTTATAATATGAAATAATTAGTATTGTGCATTGTGAACATTTATAATATGAAATAATTAGGATTAATTCAATTACATGTAAGTTCATACCATATCACTTCTTATATATTAGTTTTATTTAATAATTTCTATCTGTTCTTTCAATCTAGAGTCCACTGAAGATGACACAAAACAATGTGTCGAAACGTATGGAAAAAATAAAAACGTTTTAAAGTCATACAAATTTTTTAATTGTTGTATTGCCCTGAAAACTGAATATCACATATTTCAACATCAAAATTATACAAAAAATTTAATATATATATATATATATGAGTTTTTTTTTTTTTATTTTGTATAGCGAAGGAAATGCATTTACGCATCCCAGACCAGGCCCTATGTCTGATCTCAACAAATAATACCAACTAAAACCTCCGCTTTACCAGCTGAAAACAAAAATTAGCGCAGGCCACGCTTAGTGTTACGAATTGCCAGTTGTCTCTTTCTCATTTTATCAAAACGCAATAAAGCTTTTGTTTTCATAACATTCCTAGGATTTGTGAAAGTTATTTTGCCGCGTAGTGCTGAATTAATATCATTAACCCAATATCTGATAAAATAAGGAACAAAATGGTTTAAAAATATTAACTTTAAATTATGGATTGGACAATCAAAATTAAAATTCTGAGTAAAAACAAGTTTATCCAAAATGCAACTAAGCAATGTTTTTAAATTATTCTTCACACAAATTTTGCAAAAAATGTTCTGAAACTCTAACGCATTTTGAAAAAATGTTCACAAAGCTTCTACAAGGAAAGACAAGAGATCTTCCAGTCCGATCCCTAACCCTTATTAACCAATAATCATCTCCACTCTTTTCTGTTGCCAAAATATGAGTCTTGCACATCAAGCAAGATTTAACATTTTTCAACATTTTTCTAGAAATGAAGCCAGTCATGTATGTAATAACTTGAAGATGAAGTAAACTACTACTTTCTTCTTCTAATGTAAATTCATCAGTATTCACATTAGATAAAGCTAGAATATCTTCAATTAAGCTAGACTCACACATAACATTGACTGAAGCATTACTCAATAATAATGTTTTTAATGAATCAATACCTCCTTCAGTTTTATCAAGCTCACAATTGGCAGAATAAGAATGAACAGAATGAAACTTATTGACAACAAGGCTTTTGTAGGATCCAATAAATGCACTGCAAGTAGGATTGCGATTATTAACACCATGACTTCTAATACTACCAAAAAAATTCTCTAGAGGATCTTGGTTAAAATTACGAGTTGACAAAAATTTTATCTCTGGAGATTTTATTTTCTGCCAAATATATTCAAAACCCTCTAGAGTTTTAATCCAATTTCGAATAGTTGGAGGAGTTTTAACTCTCTTGTCTTTTTTATAGAAGCTTATGCTTTTTAAGACACGTCTAGCCTTTTTCCAAAATGTTAAATGTTTAGACTTATCTGTGAGAGCGCCGCGTAGAGGTTTATAGTCCCTAGCAGAACTGGAAGCTGTCCCATTTACACTGTCAAAGAGTTCATCAACAAATTTCAGGAATGCAGCAGTCCCAGTAGCTTCTTGGGGAAAATTATCATCTAGAATATGAATAAAAAAAGTTTCATTATAAATGCCACAAAATACATCATACAATATTTTCATTTACTTACACTGCTTAGTAGCGTATCTGTTCATCATTGAAGATACACTATAAGAGAAAACTACTGCAGCATCTTTAACTCTCATCTTTCTCATCTTTTCAGGATACACATTATGTGCTCGCAACTTATAACACATACGGAAATTTGGCAACTCTGAATCAATTTCATACAATTTAATTATATAATTCCAGGATGCCTTTCTCTGTCGGTTTTGTTGCATAAAACTTACCTGATATGATGAAAAACTGTTTCGTAAACATTTCAGCATATGTGGAGGATCATACAATTTCTTGACCGCCTACTAGAAAACCTTGAAGTTTGCAAATTCGATCATCTCTAAGAAACTGTGCTCTTGTCTCATTAAGCAGCATGTTTATTGCAGCTACATTTGTGGCATGTTGATCACACACAGTAGCTACAATATTGATGCCAATTTGCTGCAGGTTTGAAATAACATCTTTGATGCAGACCTTGAGTTCAGGACTTCTAACACTGCTTTCAGCAAAGTAAAATGCCACTGAAGTTTTAAAATGTCCACGAATACCTTTAATCATAAACATTAAAGCATGATCAGCAAACTTTGGCCTTTTCTCAGAGACTTCCTCAGAAACCAATTATGCTGTCCTTAGTCGCATCATATTCAATACCTGCTGCAATGCTTATTTCATCGAACATGAGGACACAGTTTCTATTAGAAGGATTCATCTTAAGAACAGAAGTGCGCAAGGTCTCCATGAAAGATTTATTAATGCCAGCACTGATAGGAATTGTTGCCAATGATCTAGAAACAGTACTTTTAGAAGGAAGAGCCAAAAAGGATCTCCAATATTTATAGCACGTTGAGCTCTGCTTGTATAATGCTATTCCAAGAGCCTTTTCATCAAGGTTATACCTTCTACCTTGAGGCTGCTTTGGCTGATTCCTCATCTGGCATTTTATTAATGTTGCAGTGAGTGAATTTACAACATTTTCTAAATTCTGCATGCTGTCTTTACTGCATGCTTCCTCCAGCTCTGCTCTGGCAATTTCATTATCTTTCATAAGTCTTTTGGCACTTCTCTTCATCATCATGATTATGTCATGGCATTTCTTTACTTCTGGAGTAAGTCGCCTGCAGTGCCTTAGGCCGACAAACTTCAAGAAATTACTCTTTGGAGTTCGAAAATCTAACAAAATGAATGATTAGATTAATAAAAATAAATTAAATAACTCACACACACATATTTATATATATATATTTGAATACCTGATCGTCTTAAAGAGACATGCTTGGCAGGAACATCTGAAGTAACCGAAACATCTCGATCATCTGACACAACTGGAACATCTGCATGTGCAGATAGATCCACTAAAATTTTAATTGAATCTATTAATTTTACTGAAATTTCAAGTATAACCTGTATAAAATAACTTTAAATTACCTTCAATGAGAGATGAAACATCACGCGATCCAGAATGCAATGACGTTATTTCATTTTGAATTACAATTTCTTTATTAAGTGTTGTTCCCGCAACTGTTTGCACTGTGAAGTGCATTGTAAAAAATGGCTTTGGTTGACAATCTTCTGCAATAAAAATAACACATAAGGAATATATATATATATATATATATATGTATATATATATATATATATATATATAAAGCGAGAGGTTTTTCTTCAGATGGTGAAATAATATAATAAATTGTTTCTTGGGCATCCATCCAGTAATTAAAAAACAGTTTTAATGAAAAATGTTTTTATTTATAGAGAACATACGTTTCGGGTCTGGATTTGACCCATCTTCAGTGCTACAATTAAATAATTCAGGGTTACAAATTAAAACAATATAAAAAAATACATAATTAACAGACAAAAATAAGTAAAACAATGTATATGAAAAGTATATATGAAAAACAACCATAAAATAAACAATGTTAAGAAACTCACCATACAAATAAACTTTGAAAAACAACACAAAAACACAAAATTGCACGAAAAATAAATAAAAGTGAAATAAAAAATTGATGAAACGTCGAGTTATGAAAAATTTTAAAAAAAATTGTAAAATTAAAATGAATGATATATTTTATTATAAAAAAGCTTATTCCAAACGAACATGTTGTTAGTTTGGAAGTTGTATTACGAGTGTGTACGAGAGTAAAATGTGTGCGAACGTGTTTGCGGAAAATACTGGAAACTGTATCGTCATTGGTGAGAGAACGGGATAGAGAGAATTTTGGTGGTTCCATATTACGAAGATTTTCTCAACGATCATGCGCAGTAGGAACATAGTAAAAAATTTTTACATGTGCAAGACATCCATAATCAAATCCCAAAAATATGTGAATGAAGAGAAAATTATTAAGAAAAAGTATAGATATTAACAGAAAAACGATAATAGTTATGGAAACGATAAAAGTTTTATAATAGTTTGATAATAGTTATGGAAACGAAACTTTTATCGTTTCCATAACTATTATCGTTTTTCTGTTAATATCTATACTTTTTCTTAATAATTTTCTCTTCATTCACATATTTTTGGGATTTGATTATGGATGTCTTGCACATGTAAAAATTTTTTACTATGTTCCTACTGCGCATGATCGTTGAGAAAATCTTCGTAATATGGAACCACCAAAATTCTCTCTATCCCGTTCTCTCACCAATGACGATACAGTTTCCAGTATTTTCCGCAAACACGTTCGCACACATTTTACTCTCGTACACACTCGTAATACAACTTCCAAACTAACAACATGTTCGTTTGGAATAAGCTTTTTTATAATAAAATATATCATTCATTTTAATTTTACAATTTTTTTTTTAAAATTTTTCATAACTCGACGTTTCATCAATTTTTTATTTCACTTTTATTTATTTTTCGTGCAATTTTGTGTTTTTGTGTTGTTTTTCAAAGTTTATTTGTATGGTGAGTTTCTTAACATTGTTTATTTTATGGTTGTTTTTCATATATACTTTTCATATACATTGTTTTACTTATTTTTGTCTGTTAATTATGTATTTTTTTATATTGTTTTAATTTGTAACCCTGAATTATTTAATTGTAGCACTGAAGATGGGTCAAATCCAGACCCGAAACGTATGTTCTCTATAAATAAAAACATTTTTCATTAAAACTGTTTTTTAATTACTGGATGGATGCCCAAGAAACAATTTATTATATATATATATATATATATATATATGTGTATATATATATATTTGTATACCTGATCGTCTGATAGAGACATGCTTGGCAGGAACATCTGAAGTAACCGAAACATCTGGAGCATCTGACACAACTGGAACATCTGCATGTGCAGATCGATCCACTAAAATTTTAATTGAATCTATTAATTTTACTGAAATTTCAAGTATAACCTGTATACAATAACTTTAAATTACCTTCAATGAGAGATGAAACATCACGTGATCCAGAATGCAATGAGGTTATTTCATTTTGAATTACAATTTCTTTATTAAGTGATGTTCCTGCAACTGTTTGCACTGTAAAGTGCATTATAAAAAATGGCTTTGGTTGACAATCTTCTGCAATAAAAATAACACATTTTAATTAACTTGTTTAATAATTACAACACAAACTATATTACTCAGAGATAAATCACATAAAATTCAAATCCTATATAGATAAATCATCTTACCTTTCTTACAAAAATTGTCTTCTTGAAGGAAGCAATTCACTTTTAATAATGAATCTCCCTTAAATCCTGGCACTTTCAAAGCTTTAACGCTTTAACCATTTGTCGAAAACTTTTCCTTCATGGGGGAATCTATGTAATAATGCATTTTTACGTTTTGCATTTATTACCACAGCCTGGAACTAAGCATTTAAATCCCATACTTTTTAATTAAATTCAATTTTCAACAATTTTATTTATTAAAAGTACAGAACTAGTAAAGCACAATCACGAGCCATGAATTATTCAACAATGGAGAACGGATGAAAATAAATGGTTTTCCCAGGTTTCAAGTTAAAACTAAACGAACTTAACCAACTTAAAAAACTTGATATTTTAGAATTACATGGGTACTACCAACCTGTTAGACAAAACATCGGCTCACTAGCGCCAAATTCTCCCCTAGATGTGGATACCACGAATCACGGTTTTTGAACGAGGATTTTGCACTGAGTGAAAAGGCCCTGGTTCCGACCAAACCGTCGATGATCTTCGCACAGCATTCGTACGCGCTCTTTCGAACCTGACCGAGCGCTCGCGGGCGTATGCGATCTGCGCCTACGACGAAGGGATGAACCGTCTCGTCGGCGCTCTACCTGCTTCCTCAGGTCAGAAATCTCTGTTCGCATATTCCGCAATTCTGACGCGATGTTGTAGTAAAAATCATCCGCGTGCTACGATGTGCTTGCAATCGCCATTGTTGTTGCACCCGATGCTGTCTACAATTCCATAATTCGGTCGGCGGCTTTCGCATTCAAATCTTTGTCAGATATTAACGCTTGCACATGCGTACGCAATCGCGACGACCACATTAAGTGTAGCATTTCTTTTGAAACAGCTGAACCCGCTAATGAGCATAGGTGCCGGAAAACTGTGATGGGGATCTATTACCCATTTCCTGACCTTCCAACAACTGGCGTAGTTTTGTTTCATAGAGATATCTTATCGCGACAATTAACCGGGACCGACTGGCTGTTCTGTAATCCGTACGCACCATCCGGCACGACCCTTTGGCGACGTTGCCATACGCCTACAATGGTTTAATTACAAATTTATTATATATTTACTATATTCTAGACCCTATCTATTGTTTTTAACTTAATTTATAGAAACTAAAATAGATGACTTTACTGTGCCCAATATGAACTTACGAATCCTTCGTTCAAAATGAAGAAATTGACTCTCTTATCTCCATAATACTATTTATCCAGTTAATTTGAAACGTTTGGCAGTAAAGTCAAATAAAATTATATTTAAATAGTTTTTTGTACAATCTAATAAGTTTTTTCTTATTAAAAGTTTGAAATGAAATGATTTTCAAATTGCGCTTTGGTGCGGCTTGTGTCCCACGTTTAGAATCACTATAGTTCATCACGTTTGAATGCTGAAAACACTAAAACAGCGTAAAACACATCTTTTCTAAATTTACCCCTCGTTGTCGCTACGAAGCTCTTCCAGACTGGCGCTGTATAGTTTTATTATTGTTATCCATTGCTTTTTTATTGTATCTTGTCATTGGAATTGGCTTATTTTTCCGTAAGAAATTGTTCATCACTTTTACACAAGTTTTTAATAAAGAATATTATGAAGATTAGACTGGCGCTGTATAGTTTTATTATTCTTATCCATTGTTTTTATTGTGTCTTGTCATCTGAATTGGCTTATTTTCCTGTAAGACATTGTTTATCACTTTTACACCAGCTTTTAGTAAAGAATATTATGAAGATTAGACTCGCACTGTTTAGTTTTATTATTGTTATCCATGGCTATTTTATTGTATCTTGTCATCTGAATTGGCTTATTTTGCCGTAAGACATTGTTTTTCAGTTTTACACCAGTTTTTAGTAAAGAATATTATGAGAGATTTGGAAAAATAGCATTTAAATTATATTCAGTGTAGCTGCAATTAAATTATTGAAGAACATTCTTTTTAAGAGTTTTTAATAGTTTTAATTTAATATTGTCTACAGTGCATAGTCTATGTATGAAATGATGTAATACTTGACAACATTTATGAAATAATAAAAAAAAATATTGTCACTAGAACCTTCACAGAATTTTCTGTTTTTGATTTCTTCATAGAGCACCTCTATATTCGAGTGAACCACAATTGTCATCACCTTCACAATTGGAAGCTGAATGACGAGATGATGAATTGTTTGTAATCAATCTTCTATAGTAAGATATTAAAGACTAAGGATTTGGTTTCTTATTAGATACACCTTGCCTTTTTGTTCTGACAAAAGAGTTTTCCAAGAAATCCTGATTAAAATTTTGGGTACGCAAATAATTAAACCCATTTATTAATCGGATTTTTTCTCAAATATGTTCCAATCTAATCAGGTTAATATCAAACACTATAATTAAATGTATTGTATTCAATGAAACATTTTAAGGCACATTTAGCCCATGGCAGGAAAATTATTAATTCACTTCGGTCAAAACTTACGGAACTAATAAGTGACATTACGTAATTTTTCTTACTCAAATAAACTTTAGCTTTTTTATCTAAGATCTATATTTATTAATTGTGGTTTATTCAGGTTATCCAAAGAAACTATCGCTAACGAATATGGTTTATTTAGTTGATGATAATCTATGACTGCTCTAAAGCTTGAGCAGTTAATATGATATTCAGTTGTTACGGGAGCACCCACATTTATATTGTATTTTCGTTCTTGGATAAATTTGTAAATTAATCGACTATACAACACATTGGGATTTGAAATGTATATTGGCTTTTTATTTTTTTAATTTTATTACCACAGATGAAAGTTTGTTTCATGACTTACGAATACTTAAATTAAATTACTTAAATACGAATAGTAACAATGTAATTTTTTGCCCATGCCTCTTTAATAGACATCACCTGATTGGCGGCAGTGAGGCGGAAAAAATCTCTTGCTTATTCTTTTTCTTTTCCACAATAATAATATTACTACTTACTGATCATGTACCAGCTACAACATAAATTTTGTTATAACTATAAGTTATAAAACATGTATTATCTCTATATTTTTGGATTCGCACAGACACTAACAAAAGTCTCTTATTACACTAATTATACAGTAAAACACAACTCCCTATTTTTTTACGAAGAACAACTCGTACGGTTGATTAAGTTATCTAAAACAGCTTAGCAGGACTAAGTTGTTTTATTAATTAATCCACCGGTAATGTTCAAATCCAATATCAGGAATGCCGGCGAACCCAGGTCAAAATTCCTGTATTTGGTCAGCTAACGTTGTTCGGAGCCCTGTCTAGACTTTACAATGTTTTCAGTAATAGTTTTCACGTTTAGTTCGAATTTCAGAGATGCCGGCGAACCCAGGTCAAAATCTCTGTATCTTTTAATTAAATGCGTTACGAATGAAGAATTAAAAACTGACTCACTTTTTAACAGGAATTCTGTGCTTTTTATACAAAAATGTCCACCCTGATTTTCGGTGGGAGATTCAATCGAATTTGTTCGTCACAGTATTTCTGTTACTTTTTCTTGTTCCCCGTAAGCAAAAATTATTCAATCTCCATCGCACTAATGGGAATCTTTGAAATAATTTTTGCTTCTAGGATTCCTACAACTAGGCTATGCGCTAGAGACTCGAGCGTGTTTGTGTTTAATTTCTGTCAACAGATACACTCAGTGCTGCAAGCCTCAGCATAGCTTCAATACATTTGTTAACTAAACTAATCATATAATATTATTTAAATAATATGCACGCTACAGTTATTATTTTTTGGCCTTCTAATTTGTTTTCCAATTCTTCAAGTAAATGATCTAAACAGATCTTTCAATTTTTACATAATCAGATAGATTTCCATTTATTTGTAATCTTGAGTTTGCGTTTTTACTAAGATTCATTATTGCTTTCGTTATTCCATCAGGAATTGATAATTTTTTAATTCTTGCAGCAAAGGCAGTCCAAGACTTTCTTAAAATCTATGTTTATCATAGATGCTTTTCATTATAGATTTAAAAACGCAATTGGTCTATTATCTTCGGCATATTTTGCATCTTTTTTTCGAAATTAATATTATTATCTCTTCATTAAATTTTTTATTTATTTTTTTCGGTTTGTTTAATAACTCATTAGATATTTTAACCAGGAAAGGTGTTAAAATATCCTCATACTTTTGTTAAAATTTGTATGGTATGCCAACTATCCCAGGTGTCCTGTGCTTACTGCTCGTCTTGACCGCTTCCGTACTTCTTCCGAAATTTCTTTTTTTAATTATTCATTACAAATAATGCTAATATTTTTATTATACTTCTTAAGTATGACATCAATTTTCTTATAATCTATTAATTTTTCTTTGTAGAAATTTTTGTATGATTTTCCATTTCTACAATTATTTATTTAGAATTCTTTTGAACAAATATTTTTTAATAAATAACAATTTAATGAATTTTCTCTCTCCATTTATTTTTTCCTCTGCTCTTCTTCTGTAATTTTTTCGGTCTTTGATCTTATTTTAGTTCCTTCTTTAGTTTTCTAATTGTGGCTTTTGTTTCTTAAATTATTTCCCACATTTCACCATTATTATTGTGATTTATAATTGCCTCATTTAATGCTTTTCAAAAAAAAAAAAATAGTATTATTGAATTCTTCCTGGAGAATTTTTTTGCAATGTATTTTAATTTGCTTTTTACTTTATTTTGCCACCAATCAATTATATTTGTACTTGACGAATTTTTAATAATTTAATGTGAATATCATAAACATAACTTTGATATTTTTGAACTTGTAATCTTAAATTGTAATGATTCTCTATATGAAAGATATTTGCTTTGAAAACAATTCTCCAACTTTTCCTGTAATTTTGTATCTAATTTTGATAAGGCGCTCGATGTTTTAGTAAGAAATCTAGGTCTGGAAGATTTAATACTTGTACAACCTTGTCAAGTTTTTGAATGAAATTATGCAACTGCGACTAGTTTCCCTGATAGCGATTATATTGGTATTTGTTTATTAGTGCATTCCATAAAATTAAATAATTATTGGAAGTTGGTAGTATTGTATTGAAAACTTTAAGTACATGGCCTTCTAATGCGCCCATTAAATAATGAAATTTAGATATCGAATCGAATCGAATCCGGGATTCTCGTGAATAAATATTTTAAATGTTTCGTAAAACAGTACAGGGTGCGGTATTCGTCATTCGCTCAGGTTGCGCTGGAAACTTTTTCTGTTGTAGCACTGAATTGAATTTTCTGGTTAACGGTAGAGGAGCAGGTGCCGGAAAATAGGCATTTTGTCTGGTTCTTGGCTTTCAGTTGTTCTCTTTTAGCTTTATTTTGGAGTAGTTTCGGACAAGATTTGAAATTTGTGGGATGGCTACCGAAATAATTAATGCACCGCGCTGATTCTGTTTCGGTTTTGGGGCAGCTGAACCCCTCGTGGGTTTTTGTACATTTCACGCTTCTATTCTGAAGGTTGCAGTAAGAGGAACTGTGACCAAAATTTTGACAGTTGTAGCACTGTATAATATTTCCATTCGATCTATATTTATCCCATTTGACTGCGTACTCTGCTAAGTGTTTTTTGTTTCTAGTACGAGCCATATCCTGTTCATGATGGAAGAAAAGTACAAACATTGGTAGTTTGATTTTTTTACCTAATACTTTAGTTTTAGTCATCTGTATAACTTTCTCAATTCTGCAGAATTCCATAATCAGTCCTTGATATATTTCATCACTTGTCACGTAAGGTGAATTACGGCAGCAACAATTTTTATAAACTCAGATCCTTTCTGTGGAAATATGTAAAATTTCTTGTTATCTTGTTTCAAACTTTCGTACACTTTTTTGTAGTCCCCTTCGTTGTACGTGGTGATTCTGTTGTGCAATTATCCTTTGTATTGCACATGCAATTTGTCCTTACACTGTTACGCGAGGTGATCAACATAATTATTTTTTCCTAAATCATCTAATACTACAATTATAGGCGTTGTTTTATGGGTAAATTGTTCTTCTTTTTTGGGTTTTTTTTATTTGATCTTCCATTACATTTTTGCTAATGGCGCAAATTTGTTTATATGGGCCAATCGTCCCATAATAGGTATTTAGTCCGTTCAGTTGCTGTACGACACTGTTATGGTCTTGATCCGCCGCCATAATGGCAACGTTATGGGCTAACGTCGACCATAAATTATATAGAACTAATAAATATTAGGAATAGTTTTTAAAACTTCACCTCGTAACATACTCAGAAAAACTTCACTTTTAAATTTACAGGAATTAAAGATATTCTGGGCGATGCGAACACTACGGCTGCTCGGGCATTCAGTTAATTCAAATTTAATTCAGTGTTATTTAATAAACAGTATGCATTTTTGATTGTGAAAAGTCGCCGACTATAATTATCGTTCTGTTGAAGTGAAATTATTTTATGAAAACTAGGAATTTATTGGAATTTTTCTTTAAAAGTTAAACTTTTACGAAATTGACTAAAAATCATATTACGGTTTATAGCATTAGTGCAAGAATTAATAACAATGAATTGTTTTTTATCTGTTTATTAAAACTACGAGCCAATGGTTATTTTTTATTTTTTGATATATTGAAATTTAAAGAAAAATACAATTTATTGCATTTATGTATAAATAAGCGACGCGATCCGAGCCCATACCATGTCTGGAATGGAAGGTAAAAATTAGATATGTTCAGTTGAATTAACTGATAAATCGCTATGTATAATGAATATCTTAACTAATAAATTATTTATTCATAGAATAGCTAATGAATTATTTATTCATAGCAACATGCAAATTTAATCACTTCTAGAGGTTAATATTCAATACTTAAACACCAACACCAATAATATATAGGACATAAAGATAATAGTAGTATACATGATGATTAATAGTTATTAAGGTTAGATAAATGATGATTATTATCGTGCAAGTTATTAGTAGCATGCGAATTAGTTAATTAATTGGTAGTTAATAATGCAGATTAGTAAACTAAGTAAGCTTAAAGTTAGTATACATGCAAATTAAATGATTAAGAGGTAAATTTAGTGTTATCATGCAACTTATTATATTAGTAACATGCCAAGTAAATATAATTATAATTAGTAAACTATAAGTATACTTAACGTTAGTGTACATGCAATTTATACATGGATGGGTTTTAGTTACATACTATCATGCAAATTTACATAATCGTTGACATGTAATTATTAATGATAAGTGATGCCATGTAAGTAGCGGTTTTTCCTATAGATTTAGTTAGCTCGTGTACTGTCGATGGCCAGTTATGTGCTCAATGTAGATGTCTCGAGATCATCTTATCGTATCGCTGACCATCAACTACTTCATCAGCACACAATATTTCTTCCCTATTCCGAAGGGATATCCAAGCGATCCAAGCACAAATGCATCCAGTTCGGTATTATAATTTTTCCTTTTGAAGTGGTCTGCAAGTGCTGTATACTTTCGATTTTTTTCCGCTGGTTTTGGTATATAATAACATTGTCAGGTTTCTTGGCGGCTTTAACGGGACGGGTCACGATTGCATGTCGCTTTGTCATCGTTGTGAAGTGTGGGCGACCATGCGGCAAGGTCTCATTTGCATCGCCGCACCTGCGACACTTCTTATCGCCTTGCCCGTGCCTTCTGCATCAGTTGATTGGTGTGACGTTAAGTCTTGTTCTATGCACAAACCTCCACTCGGCGAATCGCATGAATTTTCCGTTTTGCATAAAGTGGTTTGATGAGTTGTAAGCCGACATGATTTAGAAAACCTTTCTTTGATCCGTTCTACCTTCTCGTCGTCCACATGTAGTACGTCAAGTTTTAGCCGGACGTTAATCATGGCTTTGAGTTGACATCGATGTTATGCCGTTTGTAGGTTTTACTAAAACCCAATCGAATGATGAGTTCAAATGCTATGTCATTAGTTCAGATGTCGGCTCGGTCTTTGTCCTTTTCTTTACTACCTCCTTGAGGGCGTCCAGACTTGCTTTTGCCAGTGCTTTGTCTCTCGATGTCATAATACGCGTAGCTTATACACTAATCACATATACCTCGGAACTCTTAGGCACTCATAACTTTGTTCGCTGGAAAGGGATTTCAGTTCACCGTCGCCCTGTCGAAACTTGGTTGGAAAAGCCGCGTGGTTCTTACCATCTACGTGTAAAGTGGTGCATTTGTTTGGATTAAACTTCAGCCCTGTTCAATCTGAAATTTCTAGCGTCGTGTCTAGAAGTTTTTGTTGGCATTTTTCTGAGGTTGCCACTAGAGCTATGTTATCGGCGTACGCCAAGACATTGATTCTCTGGCTTCCTACAGTATATATTATATTTATATTTATACAACACAATTATACAATTATAGATATTAATGGTACATAACTTACATTAATAGATAATAATACATACTATATTAAATGAAATATAATTTAAAAAAATAAATGTTCACTTAAAATCTTATTTTAAGTTTCACAGAATAATTTATTGATAGTTATAACTCAAATACTCAGCAATAGAGTAAAAAACTTGCTCTTTTAAATTGTGTTGAGTAATTTATAAAATTTCCTGTTTCCAACTTCTCTAATACCTAGTGGCAGCTTATTGTAAAGCATTATGCCCAGACCATCTAAGGTATTAAATGAGGAGGCGAGTTTCAATGTGGGACCTTTTACAAGTTTATGTCTTGTGTCATAATAAATACATTTGGGATTTGGGTTTAAATTAAACAGACTAGCATTATTTTTAATAACACAGAGGGTGATTAGGAGAATAATGCATGGAACGGGTATAATCTTGTGCTCGTGGAAAAAAGGTCGACAAGTTGTAGTGGACGAAAGGGAAAACATAACTCTGATTGCTTTTTTCTGTAATTGAAAAACTGACGTTAGTAACGATGAAAACCCCCAAAATTGAATGCCGTAAATTACATTTAAATAAAAATATGAGTCATAAATTGTGAAAAGGCTCTCCTAGCTTACTTTAATTTTTAAATTACAAAGCATAAAGCAGGTTTTTGATAATTTAGGATTCAAAGTGTTAATAATGTGATCCCATTTCATATTGTTACTAGTATTTATACCAAGAAATTTTGTATTATTCAAAAACTCATAAGTGTTATTATTGAAGATGTACGGGGAAATATCTCGACAAATTTTATTATTATTATTAAATGAAATTAATTTTTGTTTTGTTATTATTCAATACAAGATTATTGTTAGAAACAAATGTTACCCCGTTTCGAGTAAAATGAACACATTGTGATCTGTCATCAAGATACGCCTTGACCGACTTTCTAATTTATTGAGCAAAATTTCGTGAGAAATGCAGTAAAAGGCCTTGCTTTTTCAAGAATCGTGTCTGCCAATCTTGTTCCCGTTAAAAAAAAGTTATTCATCTGTATTCCGTTTAAGGCTACTTATATATTTGTTCTGAATATTTTTAACATTTCCGTATTTACATAGATGCCCGGGCTTAGGACAGTGCGCAAGGTTACGTCTGCAGGCGGAGTTATTAGATAGGGACATTCATTATTTGTTCTTATTCTGTATAGCTCGAGCTTTCACTCATTGCTATGTTGCATCTATTTGATAATTGATTATTCCTCGAGTTTTAAATATTAAGCTTGTGTTGTGCAGGATCTTTGGCCGTCAGTGGACTGACGTTTCCATCCCTAACCACGTAGAGGCGGTCCTGCCTTTCTAGCTTTCGATTTATAGGTTCTAATTTTGGTTTTACACTGCATTTCTGGTCTTAATGGCTTGTTTTGCAAAAGCAACAAACCCATATAATTGACTTTATTTTCCAGGTACACATCAAGGTTTGTATTCCCTGCTATTTAAAAAAAAATTTAGCTAGAAGAAGAATGCATTTACACACACCGGTCGCCAGGTTGACCAGGTAGTGTGGGACTCGACCCGAAGGCAATACCCACTAAACCTAACTCCTAGTATTGCGTTCAGAGGTGTTGAGCTAGTATTTTTTTGTCGGAACGCTAAAATTAAAAAACCGGTTCTCATGTTTGTTCCGGTTCCGTTCGAAAAGGAAAGAAACAAAATATATTACAAAACCAATTTTGTACACATATATGTATGTTATTAGAAATATGGAAACCATTAATACGAATTAGTTGAATTATAACTTATAAAATTCAATTATTAAATCATTTTCTGTATATAGCGATTTTTTAAAAAAAATGCCGGAACGCGTTTCGGCCTAAAAATGATTTGCCTGAACGACGTTCCGGCGCGTTCCGGTTCGACAAAACTACTGATTGTGCCTGATGGTTGTTGTGAGTAGGCACCACGCTTAATATCTGACATGAGTCTTAGGATCTAACCGAATCTTGTATGACGATGACTAGTACACTTCGACCACCTACCAAACCCATCAGCCCACCTATAAGAACTCTGGTTGAAACTATTTTGAGTTCATCTTTCTTTAGATTTTTTCTTCTACTAGAAAACTAGCCACACTCCCCTGTTGGTTAATGTTATTGTATTAATTTTAACATCAGTCGTATTGTATTTCAATTTAATTATCTCGATCAGATCCTGATAATATCGTATTTTTCGATTGTGCGCTGATGCCATATCGGTGGAGCCCCCAAAAACTTAGGCATCTAGGAGAAAAGCCCGGTATCTTGAATCGCTATTAGGTCTGGTTTCCTATTTCCTTGAATCGATTTAAGTGGTGGTTCAGCGTAGACTTGAGCATGATTTTTCTCCAACGCTCTCTTGAGATAATTAACGACCGCGTTATGTCTATCGATCCTAGATTTGTGACTTCTGTGGCAGGTCTGCAGAATATGATCGAGCGATTCCGGTTCATTACAACCTGCTCGACATAACCTGTCTTCCTTCCTACCCCTTGTTGTCCTGCTTCTTGTAGATAGAGCGTTAAATCTTATTTTCATGCTGTTGATATAATCTTTACCTGTTAAGAGTCTATTTTCCTCTACGACCCATCGATGTTGTTAGGGAAATTTTCTAGACTTACTTAGTGGGTATTACGTCTACCGAAGAATGGAGTAAGCGGGTCCACCTTTATCTATTTGTTTTGATGATGTTATGGTCGAATTTGTATCATTTAATTTTTTCTCACATTGTGCAACCTCTAGTTGAAGAAAGTTGCTATCTGGCATATCCAACCTTTCCAGTCTCGACGACTAATTCACTATTAAAAATTGCGCCAACCAAATCTAAATTACTACTGTCACCTGAATTGAATGAAACTCGGTTCCCAAATATGGACCCTGTTGATCTGCTAATCACACGTAGCTGCGGCAGTACAAAGTTGGTTGTAGCAATTACTCTCCTTATCCATCCATCATCACTAAATTTTAACAAATGAATTAGTAACTGAATTATGAATAAATATCAAAAAAAAAATTCTAAAAAATTCAGAAATAAATGACGGGTTGTAAAATTTTTCGGTCGCCCAGATGATCGACTCAATGACTCGTAATTTTAGCAGTGTTGACCAAAGTAAAAAGCAAAACTTGAGAATCAAATTATTTCCTTTTGATGAGGAAATTGATTTTTTGGATTAATTTTATATAAAAATTATGTAGTAACATTGTAGTAAAAGCAAAAAATAATACTTCTGCTTTCTTCAAATTAAATTGAATTAATTTATTTATTTTATATAAAACTTAAATTTTTCTTCTCCTATTTCCATTCGAAAATTAATATTATATCAATTATATAATTGTGTAAAAGTAATAATATAATACTAAATATTTTTTGCTGCAAATACTATTGATATCACTGATAATTTTGAATTCTAAAGTGCTGTTATTTCAGGCTATGGTAAATTCGGATTAAATGTATTTCGTTTCGTATATTTTTTGGTATGTATGTATATTCCTGATTGCCGTCATTCGCGGCCAAAGATTGTCGTAGTTAGAAATATGACCCTTACTATTCAATAAATTATGCATTTGAGCTATTCACACTTGAACACAATTTCCTTGTTCTGTATCTTCGAAGAAATATTTTTGTATTTTAAATACACAATGGTATTATTTTGAGTTTCATACCTAAAAGGTCATAAAACTGCCGGCGAGACGAGAAAGCGACCGCTTCCTTCCAATCAAAAACGCTAAAAACAGTAAACGCTAAAAATATGTCTGCACGAGTTGACAGATTTAATACCAGTTTAGGAAAGTTGGATATGACAAATCCTGTGAAGCAACTCCACTCGGATTCACTCCGAGGGAGGAGTTGTATCGGAGTGACAACTCCGGAGTGGAGTTTACGATCTCTAATATATATATATATATTACGTTATTACTCATTCTTCTTTCTTATAAATCCATCTTCTTCATTTTTCTATAATGCTTTGCGTCTTCTGCATATTTTTATTTATTACTACCTATTCAATTCAAACAATTCTATATTATCTAAAAAATTCGTTATTACAATTCAGTATTTTATTAGGAAGTGCCTGGAATCGAACCAACGATCTCTGGCATGTGAGTCGGACATGCTAACCATGAGCTATGTCCGCCACAATACGGTTAGCCACTTACATACGTTTTCTATATGGTCCTCTCCTGTCCTGCCTCCAACTTTCCCAATAAAGAGTTGCTGAAATAATCATGAGCATAAAGGGGCATTTTGCATACATAAATACATGCACTCATATATATAGTCTATATTTATATATACACAGATTTATAAATATTTACTATTTATAATAGAGGAGACTGACATATTCTGTGCAGAGCTCTGTATTCTCTTTCAGTCGCTGATCCATCGCTTTTCAACTCATCAAGAGTCTTAAAGGCAGGATTAGGTCCACTTGATTATGCAACGACATGTTAATTGTCGTTTGCCTGAGTGATCGGGTTCTGAACATCACTAATGTATCGTAGTATGACAGCCATACTATCATTCAGAGCATCTACACTAACTATAATTAATAGTATTCAATATAGTATTGACTTAATTATATAAAATAATTAATAACTAACCCTACAATCTTGATTGTTTAGCAGCATAATCTGCTGTCATCTCTTTTATTTCCTTGAGCGTTGTTTCCTGGAGCTGCTGGTTCCAGCTTCCTGATATTTGCGCTCCACCCTCGGTGACAATTGTACTCCACTGGGGGAGGGAATCAAATGCCCACCAGAGGTGGCGAAATCAAGATGCCACCGGTGGTGGCGAATCAAA
>NW_020538770.1:0-10375 GCF_003426905.1 Ctenocephalides felis
CATATCGACCTATCAGCTTATTGCCGATTATATGAAAATTTTCGAAAAATTGCTTTTGAATCGAATAAATGATCATATAATTTCCAATGATATAATTCCAAATTATCAATTTGGTTTTCCGGCAAAGCATTCGACCTTATAGCAAGTTCATCGAGTTAACATCATCGACGTTGCCTTACACTGCAAGGAGTACTGTTCTGCAGTATTTCTCGACGTGCCTCAGGCGTTTGACAAAGTCTGGCACAAAAGTCTTTTGTATAAAATTAAAATAAATCTACCTTATTCAATTTACTCACTACAACAATTATATCTTTGCGAACGAAAGTTTTATGTTGATATAAGTGGCACGCAGTCGGAATTAATAGAAGTGAACGCGGGAGTCCCACAAGTAAGTGTCATAGGCCCTATGTTGTTTTACTATACACTGCTGATTTTCCTCAATTCACCAATACTAATCTGGCTTTATTCGCGGATGACACTTGCATTATAACCCGGATTCAAAATCCTCTTACGGTTTCAACGCAGCTGCAGTCAACCTTGATATAATTGAAAAATGGTTTACTTTATGGAGATTCACAATTAAAAATTCAAAATCTGTTCACATTATACTACGTTTACTCTTAGGAAAGATACATGTCCACCTGTCGCAATTTATAACTAACAAATTCCAAGCCGAGATCACGTAAGGTATTTGGGTATGTATCTGGACAAGAAATTGAACTGGAAAATCCATATTTAAAAAAAGCGTGAACATCTAGAACACCTTCGAAGGTCGATGAATTGGATCCTCAGTAGTAGATCAAAACTGTAGATGTACAATAAAATTTTATTATACAAAGTTATTCTCAAACCAGTTTGGATGTATGGCATCCATCTGTGAGGTGCTGCTAAAGTCAGTAACTTGTAAATAATGCAACGATTTCAAAATAAAATACTGGCTAGTTCACCAAGCCACCGATACACTCACAATCAGTGAAGAAATTAAAAAGGGTGCCATAATTTCAAGACTAAAATTGACCACCATCCAAACGAACTGATTGCAAGTCTTTACAACACCACACATAATACAATATAAGATTAAAAAGAATACAATTAATAGATCTAACACATTAATCAATAATAAGTTGTTCTACCATATTATTTAAAATATGGTGCGTGTATGTATGTAAATATGTAGCCTGTGTAATGTACTTTGTTTATAATTGTATGTATATTTGAGTTTCTTTTTTTCTTTATTATACGAAAATTAAAATATAATTTAGAACACTAATAAAAGGTGAACCACTGGGTTTTCCTTTTAAAATTTAATGTGTTATTTGTCAAACTAATTACTCAATGTCTTTCTATTTAGACAGATTGTAATTTATAGGAAAATAAAAAAAAATGTATCACGTAGCTGACTTTGCAGATATGGTTCAAGATGTTAATAGTGTAATAAAAAATAATCAATACACAACTAAAGCTATGCCAAACGACATCGTGAAAATTAATGTCAATGATTCAGAAGCTGCAGAAGATTCAGAAATATCGATCCCTAGTGACATTTCTCAAATCTGAGAAAATAATATTCCACACATACCAAACTAAAAGAGGAGAGAACATACAGGGTAGTACTTAAAACATTCATTATACCTACGGCACAGAAGAAATAAAAAAGGCGCTTGAAAAACTGAACCACAAGGTGAGGAATATAATAAATATTAAACAATCTAGAACTAAAACACCGCTAAATATGTTTTTCGCGACCTGGAGCCCGCACATAATAACAGTTACATATATATAAACTAACAAAATTATTAAACCAAATTATTGTAGTTGAACCACCTAGAAAGCGCAATGGAATAACAGTGCACAGCTGTCAATTGTATGGGCATTCACGATCGTACTGCTATCGGCCGTTTGCATGCGTTAAATGTGGCGATCCACATAATTCCAAAACATGATATCAAGCGATACCCCAGCTACACTATGTGGCGCAGCGCACCCGGCTAACTTCAAAGGATGTCCAAGTTATCATGCTATGTTCACCTCACAAAATAATATAAAAAATAGAACAAATAATGATAATGCTAACAATAATATCATCACTGAAGAAAAAAGTTACCGACCGACACAAACACCACGTGGACTCACAATCTCCAAAGGCAAAGAATTTGCGGAAATGATATATGAAGAAAAATATTGATTCTTATTGCAACGAACGCAAAACTGCTTTGATTTATCGTCTGACCATACTGTAATTATAGCAACTTTCGGTACCAGTGTAATAAAATGCACAGCGAAACACGGCTTATACAACCACAAAACTGACTGGCAAGCATTTAGAAACAAAATAGAAGGTGACATCAACCTCAAAACTCGAATTAAAAACAAGAAAGAATTAGACCAGACAACAAATACATTCATAGAAACATTGCAAAAAGCTACTAGCAATGCTACACCCGCATTAAACTACAAAGAAAAGGAAATTAACATCCCCCTCGAAGTTAGATAGCTGATCAAAGAAAAAAGAAACGCTAGGAGAAACTGGCAAAAATGTGGCACTCCAAATACCAAAGCCGTACTTAATAAGCCAACCAATACTTTAAAATCTATACTAAAACAAATAAGAGAATACAATTTCACTGATTATATTACTAAAATAAAGTAGATTTGATAATACTATATGGAGACCCATAAGAAATATTTCGAAACCAACAATTATCAACCATGCCATAAGAAAAAACGTTATCGATCTAGAGATTCTAATAACTCAAGCAATTGGGCTCTAGAAGTGACCAAGAAAAGGCCGACCTATTTGCAAACTATCTTTCAGATGTATTCACGCCTAACGATAACACCTTAATTCAAAAATATCTCAAGTGCTTTAAAATACAACAGATATTCAAAATAATATAAAACCATTGACACCAAAAGAAATAGCAAGACAGATCTCTCTATTAAGTAACAGAAAGTGTGCCGGAATGGACCAACTGAGAGCAAAAATATTGAAAGAACTACCAAGAAAAGCAATAGTTATGATAACATATTTGCTCAATGCAGTTGGAAGGATCAAATATCGGCCCAAAACCTTCAAAAAGTCAGAAATAATAATGATACAAAAAAAGCCTTACAATCGATGCTTTCAAAGCTCTTTGAAAAATTATTATTGTCCCGACTAGTAAATAGAATGAATATTATACCAGATCATCAATTTGGTTTTAGAAGGAAACATACTACTATCCAGCAATGTCACAGGATTACGACGACCATTCCCCAAGGGTTCAAAGCTAAAGAATACTGTTCGGCTGCATTTATCGATGTCCAACAAGCCTTTGACAAAGTTTGGCATGAGGGTCTACTATATAAGATAAAAATTGTCTACCGGAAGAATATTACCATTCATTAAAATCATATTTAACAAATAGATGCTTCAGAACAAAAGTTGGCAATGCCGTGTCACAATTTTACCCTATAAGATCGGGAGTACCACAAGGCAGCGTGTTAGGACATATATTATTTCTAATTTATACGCACGATATTCCAACTAACCCAAGCACTGTTATGGGATCTTTCGCAGATGATACCGTAATCATTGCATCTCACGAAGATCCGATCATCGCCTCGTTAAACCTGCAGGATCACCTTTTTAACTTAGAGAGCTGGCTAAGAAAGTGGAAAATCAAAATCAATGAAATTAAGTACAAGCACATAACATTCACCACAAAATCAAAAACATGTTCAGAAGTATACATAAATGATATCCAAATTCCGACTTCCAATAGCGTCTTACATGGAAACTTCACATTCAAGAAAAATGCAAACAAATCAAGAAAAAATTCAAAAAATTATAGTGGATGTTGGGTAGAAAATCCAAAATTTCACTGTCAAATAAAATGCTAATTTATAAAAGTTATAATATCAATATGGACATAATTATGGAGAAGTGCCAGCACCTCAAACATAAAACTAATAGCTAGCACAAAATGAAATATTGAGATGTATCACTAACGCTCCGTGGCATGGTAAGGAATGACATAATCTGTAATGATCTACAAGTGAGCACAGTTGCAGAAATCATTAATGACAAAAGTATTAAATATCACGGAAGGCTAAAGGCTAAAGGACCACTCGAACGTAGCAATACCGGACATATTTAACCACATCCCAACAAGGCGCCTAAAGAATAACTTCACTGGTGCAAACCCTATAATATAATAGAAGTGAAAACAATGAGAGAGAAATCTAAGAGTTTTTCGAGTAAGAGGCAAGCATGGTCTGAGACACCTTCAAGGCAGGAATGTTTGCAACATCATTGGCGATGTCAAATTGTCAAAGATATTGCAACCTTTTCAACATTTCATAACTCTTCAAAAGATAATGACAGAAAACGAAATACATTGGTATTTACAAAATATTTAAATATTATTTGCAGAATTTAAAAATACAAATCATGAAATTATTAGTTAAAATTTACAAAAAAATAATATAAATATCACTTACAAATATAAATTATATTTATTTAGAGTATTTATTTCTTACGGCTGGATGTTGTCGATATGAAGATGATGTCAATAAAATAATAGAACAAATGATAAATAAAGTTCAACTGCAATACCCTGGATATGAAAAAATAAGAAAAGGCAAGGGGAAAAAGATCCGAAGAAACTGCAACTTACAAATTTTGGAAAGTAAGTCTAAGTCTATTATTATTATTGATTCAAATGGCAAAATATCAATCGTATGAAAAGGAAAAATAGTGGTGATTACTTCCGTAAGTGGCTTTTTATCTGAGGCAAAAAGCAGACAAGGCATGTAGTATTACGCGACAAAAATTGTTTTTAAATAAAGTAATCATATATTATTGGTTGAAGTTAGTTTAAGTTAATTAACTGATTAATACTGGAATTAATAATATTGATTCACATAATAAGTTATTGTCGATGTGTATTACTACTATTATTAATTAAATAATAATATTTATTTCTGGTCTAATATCGGCTATCAAGAATAGCCCATCTTCCAGCTTGGCTTATGAGCCCAGAGTTTTACATAATTGGGTCAAGTCTAGACCAAGTCTGAGCCCGTGAATCTTATCTCTTTTTATGCAGAGAACATTTTCAGCGGCAGGATGAAAAAGAAAATTCCAAATTGGTTGAAAAAGATTGACCCAATGAAAATAGCAAAGGATTTTTTTTTCATTTTACGGCATTTTTTATTACATTTTGTGGAAAAGTGAAATTTAATTTTAAAAGTCTCATTAGTAAAAGAAATTTATGTTGTGAAATGTAGTGAAACTATTTTATTGCCATTAAAATTGGTTATATATTTTTCAATGAAAGTTTCTTTCAAAATTATTTATTTATCGAGTTTAAAATATGATTTTTTTCTGTTTTTTTTTTATTTTCTTCAGTTTACAATATTAAAATGAATCCATAAGATTAAGAAGCAAAAATGTCAAAAGCTATTGGAAACCAAATGACATATACCCAAATAAAATGACATACCCAAGCAATCTTGAGATATTATATCTATTTGAGTGAATGTACTAAAACATATCAAAAAAGTTTTCTTATAAAGCATTCACTAATCACCTAACAAATAGATTGCTTGGAACTGTGTATGGAATTAATTTCAAAAAGATATGTAGGTGTTAAATTGGATAGATTACTTAACAAATACCAATTCAAAGTCCAAAAGTATCACGGAGACCAAACACTTCTACAGTTTAAAAGCACCTTGAAATAAAATATATTGAAACATGCAAATTGCAAATGCGATTTGACGACAGCTTAATGTACATGCGGATTGATAGTTTATGCATGATCAACATAATCAGACACATTTCTGATGGAAATAGTAGATCTCAATGATTTAACATGTGTGCCGAATAAGATATTATCGATAGAAGCACGAGTTGACAATATACAGGAAGATACAAATGTTTACAAAACTCTTACACTAATTAATTTAGCAAACTTTTACAATCTAGAATTAATTCATCCAACACATTAAGTAAATCACTAATTAATGAATGGTAAAAAAAAATTATCTACTATTGCTATTCTTGCCACACTTCTTTACATCTTTGCCTAAAATATGCAATCCCAAATAATTCTCACAGCTTTAATTTTATTAAAGTGCTTAGTAGGTTAGTATCAGGTCTCGACAACATAGTCACTAAAATGAAAACACACACCCATTCAACATTCTGCAAAAAATCCATCAAATGATTCAATTAAAAAAAATTGATGTCAAATTTTCTTAAAAGAAAACCCCAACGTTCTAATCACTAGTGCCAACACAGAAAACATCACAGTAATTTGAAATAAATCCACATATTTCTTATATTATCTCAGATCCAACCCACCGTATAAACTGTTCCTTCAAATTCATTAGCAGTTAAGTCTCAAAAAACAAATTTCTTCAGAAATTGTACCTACTCTCAAAAACTTATATCCAAAATCATAAACTGTGTCACTAATAATAGAATCAAGTTTTTCAATAATAATATGAATGTCTCCCCCTCGTTAATGAAAATCTCTAAAGACAACATCATTATTGGCAATGTTTTCTCCCTTATATAAAACTTATATAAAATAAAAAAAAATCCTCTTTAAAAAAAAAACTGTTCCACAAGGTCAACTTGATATTAATTTGCAAAATAGATTTATCCCTAAGATCTTTTTCCTCCAACATTAAATTACCCATTAGTTTAGAATGCACATCAAATGTTGATGGCATTTGTGGCTTTTGAAACCAACATTCCTCGATGATAATAAATTTCTGTATGCATATACATAACGAATCTACATAAGTTTATAAATTATACAACTGTTTTAAAATTATCATCAAGCAAATAAACCATATTCATTAGCAATAGTAAAATTGCTAAAATCAGAATTGTAAAGGCAACGTTTGCTAGCAACTATTGCTGAATAAAATTATTTTTGTGAACCTGAACGAGCCACCATCAATAAATATAGATTATAGACCAAATGGATAGAACACCATTCAGTTGCAAAATTTTTATATAATACATATCAGTTTAATAAGATTTATCGTTTTAGTTAATACTGATGACGATGATACTGAAATTTTTCCTACTGTAGAAAATGATCTACAGAATGCAGCATATTCAATTGTAGTGATAAAAATTAACTTGATTGATAGAAAAAACGTGCAGGTACTTACGTTAAATGATCTATTACTTAAATTACATCATACTGCTATAAGTAAAATTTGTTCAGTAAAGCATTCACATAACCCTTCATCATATTGAATAGTATTTTTCCACCAGCATCTGAAATTGTGAAATAGTATAACATTTGATATATAGAAATATAAATATAATTTTAATCATCATCAAACAGAAAGAAAAAAAATGCCCACAAAAGAAATTGTTTATAAATTTAACTAGCGTGTGCATAGTCATCGGTAAACAACAAAGTACGCACGCTTAATAAGCATAAATAAGACGGACATCAAGTTTAAACTGAAATAAATAAAATAGCGCGTTACAATAATTAGCATATTATAATATTTAGCATATAAAATCAAAGCAAATACAGAATAGATTGCCGTCAACGTTTCTTGATAATTCGCTTCTTAAATTAATAAGGAAAAAGGCAAATTCAATAAAATACTAACCAAAATGAATACTTTAATAAATAACCATCCACTAAAGCACTGAATTTAAATACAACCAGACTACACATGAAGAAATACCTGTTGAAACTGATGCAAAGCGCCACCACAACCGTCAACGATATATGCACAATCATAGCTCATAGCTGAAACCCGCCTCCGCGGAACATTAAACGGTGAGACACGTAACAACTCAAATCAATTGCTTCAACATCACCATTCTCAGTAACGGACATTACTACGGTCATATTAACATCTAATCTTAAACTTACTATATCACATCTATAATTACAATTTCAGCATATTCCCGCACCTCATACATACACATAAAGCGTTGCACATACCTCTTTCTCTAATAACACTGTTAATATCCTCATTAAACGATCACCATTATATCGTAACTAATCAACTGGTAACTCTAAACTTCATTTCGCCTTTTTACACAATTTTTACAACTTTCATAAATTAGTCCTCACACTTTGATATCTACTCCACTGGGAGTATAGCAACAGGCGTGGCGCGCTCTCGACACAGCGACATGCGCGTACGCTGCATACAAGTCATCAAGGACGTATGACGAATCACGAACCGTGGAATCGCTATACACACTCAAACTAAATACATAAAATGTTTTAATTTATTATTATTATTTTTTACTTTATTCTGTTTATTTTTTCGCACTCCTCGTAATTGCAGTCACATTTATGTGTGTGTCTATATTTAAATTTATATTTCTGCGTATATTGATATTGACAATTGACTCCTATATTTATTTATATATAATCGTATTTACATCTATATTTATGCATATATTTATAGTTATATTTATATTTGCATCTATATTTATTCCGGTATCTATGCTTACAGTTGTAGTTATATTTCTAGACAATATTAACCCAGTAAACACAATCACAAAAAAACAACATCAAAACAACATCGCATTGCGATCTGGGACATCGCTGCGCCGAAGTCATTTTTGTTGTATAGAACGTTTATTGAGCGCAAAGTAATGTCACATTTGCGATTTTTGTCGCGACCTCGGTAACACGTTTAATTGCATGTCGAACTGATATTGATAAAACATGAAAACAACGTAATTGTGTACATGAATTAAATATTACTTTCTGTATCCATACATCCATAAATTTCGACTTTAATAATTTTTTAGTTTATTAATGATAGACGATTTATTATGAAATTATTTTTATTTGATCATAATATTTAAACATATGTTTTTATATAACATAATATGGGGGTATAGGAACAAATTAAAAAAAAAATAGATTTAGTAAAATAAATTTTAGTAATTTTATTATAAATAAATTAATCTAATAACACATCATTGATGTCTATTGACTTGCGCTTCAAAGATCTTTCATGCCGCTGTCGGGCATACCTCAGCCAAGTTGAAACAATTTCTTTTAGCCCCTCTTCCGTCACTTTTGGGTGGATTTGCAATAGAACACCTATTTGAAATGTATCAATATTAATGTTATATTTATATAATATGGTGTAATGTATGATTTAATGATAATTACTTCTAAATAATCTTAAAATTTCAGTTGGGTGAAGTGCCACATTATTTTTGTACCCAAACCACGAGCAGAGAATGGCAACTTTATTGGTTAAAACTCTTCTGCAAAAACTTTTAATCAGTTGCCTTGGTTTGCCTCCAAGTTTTATAATGAAGGTTTTCTAAAATAATCATTAATTATTAGTTATGCAAAATTAGAGAGTGCTTGCGTATATATAAAAATTTATAGTAGAACAACTTACAAATTCTGCACATAACTGAGAATCACTCTTGAGTCGCTTTTCTAGTTACTTAAGCTCTCCCAGTGATTTTATTGGCAACACGTAATCGAAAGAACTTGAATTATTGACGTCAAAATCAACAACCATATTCTTATCATGTTTCATGGCTTGCAGCAAGCAAACCACGTGCCCATTTAAAGTTGGCCACAGGTGCCCCTCGGCTTGTGCTCATAGTTCGAGGTCTGCTTAATCGTAAATTCCCTAAATTAAGCGGTTTTTTTGTCTATTGTCAAAACACATTGTCTATCTCCTTTTAACGTTTTGGTTAAAAAAGCTAGCGTTATTGTAGCGAAGCGTAACAAACTCAGCTCATTCGCATTGGCCAGCGAACTTGGCCACTTGGCCAGTCACTCGAAATAGCAAAATCATTGATCACATAATTACTAGTGGCCCAGTGCAAACTCACATTGATAATTATCCGAAAAATGATACAGGCCGACATTTCTCTAATTCTCATTTCACAAAAATTCTTGCAAACAATGAAACAATTCAGCGCTTTTGGTTAATGTACTCCGTTTCTAAGGATCGAGTTCATTGCTTTTGTTGTAGACTACTGATAGTAGCTCAACGTCGAACTTAGTATCTGAAGGGTATAACAACTGGAAATACTTGTCTGAAATATTAAAAAATCATGAAAATAGCACTTTTCATAAGAAGTTTTACCTTTCATGGATTGAAGCTGAACTACGATTAAAAATAGGGAAAACAAAAGACTGCCAAAAGCAACACTTGATTAGAAAGGAAACTACAAGATGGAATAATGTTTTATCTAGATTGATGCATATCACACTTTATTTAGCCGAAAACAATATGGCGTTCAGAGGCACTTCTGACAAACTATATACGCCAAATTACGGAAAGTTCTTAGGCTTAGTACAACTACTAGCCAAATTTGATCTAGTCATGCAGGAGCACTTGCGATTAGCTATGAAGG
>NW_020538771.1:0-16940 GCF_003426905.1 Ctenocephalides felis
AGAATTTTGAGACCTTTCTAACGATGTATAATACTTTATATGTTTTCTTTACAGAAATATCGAATCGTGAGGAGTGTTGCTCTAACCTAACCGCACTTTGCATTTTGACAAGTTAACATCCACACAGATTGCTCTATACTATCTAAACCGTAAAAGATACAAAAAAACTTTGTTCGCACGAAAGATGCAGAATAAAATTACGAATAAAATGGTATATAAATGGTCAAGTGTGTTCATATAATTTTCTCGAGATTTTCCGATTTTCCTGAAATTTTACGATAGCAACTCGCCTGTAGGCCACACCGTTCGGAATTCGAAGTTGCGATATATGGGAAAAAAACTAAGAATTTTGAGACCTTTCTAACGATGTATAATACTTTATATGTTTTCTTTACAGAAATATCGAATCGTGAGGAGTGTTGCTCCAACCTAACCGCACTTTTGTAATTCACTTTATTCTGCAGTCTATTACATAAAACAATGAGCAGGGATTGTTAGCAATATCAAAAATGTATAAAATTATGGGGCTGATTTTGTCTTAAAATAGACAAATGTTATGACAAGGCTATGTAACGTAGCGCTTCTCATACAAAATAGTACTAAATACTGTCAAAATGCTATGTGTTTGCTGTGCGATATGGCGTTTTACAAATAAATTGTAACTTCACTCATATAACATAGCCTTGCCACAACTTTGGTCTATTTTACGGCGAGTTTAAAAGATACTCCCTGCAGAAGATCTATTAGGAGTATATAAAACAAAAACTAAAAGAAAATAATCCAAAAATAAAGAAAGAAAAATATTATAAAAGTTACTAAATGAGATCAGTGGATAATTTTTGCTTCTGTCTGGAGGCCTAAACTTTCGAGTACACTTGGCTGGCTAAATAGTTATAATGAACGTCGATTATACTTTTATAATTGAAAGGTTTATACTATTAGATGTAATTTTATCTGAAAACTGTGGTTTTATGGATAATTTGAAGGTTTACCTGTTGACATTCAATTGATTTAGATTAAACCTCTAAGTTGTCATGGTCTTCACAGAAAAATTATAAATCCAACATAGTTGTCGCTATTATCAAATGAAAAATGATTTCTATAATCATGATTTGAGGTACTCTTTATTCAAACACATACTGCCATGAAATACTTACTGATAAAATTTGTTTTTTATGTATTTTTTCAAGTCATCAGTACAATGATAATAACCCCACAACAAGGCTGTGTCAATATATTACTATTATAATTGTATAAAAAATATTTTATATAATAAGTAGATATTCTTATTCTATTATATAGTATCTTAGGATATAAAATTTAGTACACTGATAATTGAAGCAAGTATTGAGCAATAGAGGGAAATCCAATGTAATTTTTACTTCTTTATTTTGATGAGCCCCGTTTCGAAAAATATAATATATTTTATTTCGTGTTTTTGTCAAATTTCGATTATAAAATGGATGAATGAATGAATATAAAATGGCTCTACATTTATTCAATTAATTTTAAATTTTCAATTAATGTTCAATAGAGAAGCATTGATAAAAAGCTTAAAAATAATTCGCATAAAAATACAAGAAGTTTTTTTCTAGAAAATGCAAACAATCTGAGTTGTTATCTTAGTTACATATCAAATTATTCTATTTATATTATAAGCGCGTGAATTTTGCGAAAGTTGATGAAATCAAATTAGTTGTGTAAAAATGTAAACTATTTTCTCTGGTTTATCACTTCAACTCTACCAATGAAAATCGTTTTCATTCACCAAGAAATACTCTTTTACTAATTTATTGCAAGGGCACTTGGATGAATCCTTATTGCTGTAAAGCCATTTATATTTCAATCTCAATTAATATTAGAGTAATCTAATTTTTAATTTAGTAAATCTATTTTACAAAGTTTATAATATCATACATTTTTGTTGATTGTAGTCTCAAAAGTTAGGAGGAATTGGAAACTGAACTTTTTTCTATCTAACTGAAAATAAAAGAAAATGAAGAAATAATACGCAAATGTACATAAATGAAAGTGAGAAAATAATATATATATATATATATATATATATATACATATATATATATATATATATATATATGTGTGTGTGTGTGTGTGTGTGTAAACTGGTGTCTGCCCGTAAATATATACAAATATTTATTCGGATATTTTGACAGCTTTTTAAATATTTGCTGTGCATTATGTATTTTATTCATGAAAGTGTATTTTGATAAATTTGAACATGTTTTGTACATTTGTAAACTTATCTTTTGCGCGCAACGTATATGTAAATTGATATGTACAAAATTTACATGTTTTATTTTGCATTCGTTTGCAACTGATGTCATCTATCAATATACCGTGAGATCATTCCAAATGATTACATATAAACAGATACACACAATTATAATCTTGTACATATATACAAGTTTTGTTTCTCTAACTATAGGTACTGAACTGACGATTGCAAATCTTACTGTCATTAACCTATATTTTTCTCCGAATAGATATATCAAATTAATTGCAAATGAATTATTATATGTAGTAGTTTACTTTTAAAAAAAGTCAATAACTTGCCATTATTCCACTTCTGCTTTATGAAACAAGTCTATAATATTTGATTTATCTGGATTGTAACGCATCTAATGCAAAAAAACTTTCAATAACCTTCATTCGCTTAACTGGCTGTTGGCACCCAGCCCTATTTCAACTGTTTTCTTCGGAAAGCCGTTTTGATAATGAATTTAAATCAGAGCTGTATGTGGAAATTTTTATTAGAATATATGATTGAACTGTTTTTTTTTTTTTGATGATATTTATAAAAGGAATTGTTTAGGTTGTGCTCTTTCATCATTTTATTGCTCAGTAAATAAAATATGCAGATAATGCTCAACGGAGTAATTCTGATTTTGCAACCAATATTTTCTGCAGTATACATATGTTTTGACCCGTCAACTGTTATTGACAAATATTCTCGTCATAGAAAAGTTGCAGAATTTTCTATATTGATGAGTATACTCGTCACGCGTAAATATCTTTGATCATTGGCTATTTAGATTGCAATTAGAGAACAAAAAATAGATATTCTCCAATTTTAAGATATTTAGAAAATTTTGAGGCCATGCCAGCATATAACAAAGAGTTTCAAAGTGGCATTTTACCTAGAGACAACATTTTTCCTCGATTTTGACGTCACAAAATTGTGCCCATAGTTCGATGATCGCACCATAGTTAAGTGGTTAAAAGGCGCGAGTTTTGGTTTCCAATTAAAGATCTCTTTGTGCCATAAGAGTTGGAGATTAAAAAAAGTTCAGTCTTCTCTAGAGTTAGTTCAGTCGATCGTGCTCAGTAGAATGCTTTCTTTCTAAAAATCACAACAGTTTATATCATAAGTTCTGATTGCCGTTCCGGATTGTCCCGGATTTTAAAAAATGTTTCGATTGCCAATATATTTTTAAATATATTTCAACTAGAAAATTTTAACCAAAAAAATGTGCATATAAGTTTTTAGCTCACTAAACACCCCTCCCCTCCCCCGCTTTTACACACGTTTTAATCCGTCTCAGATTTCATGCAAAAAAATATGGTCACATTATTTTTCCACATTTTCCCATTTTTTAGCATTGATTTGCTTCATTCTGTTGACAATGTGATTTATGAAACAAATTAATATGAAAGAAATAATAAAACTTTTCATATAATGTACGAGAGGAGGAACATGACTATATTGTAATAAAGCAAAAAAAATAACATATGTACAAAAGAAAACAAATAAATTAATATATAATTATTATTTACACCTTGGCTAAACAACTTTATCGATTTATCATTCAAGTTTGCATGCGTTGATCAACGTCTGTTTATTGGAACTTCGGTACAAGTTTAAAGACATGGTAAACGATTCACATAAGGTATGAACCTGTTTGTTGTGATATGTGAATACATCAAATTTAAAAACAGAAATTGATAATCTTGTTCTTATGCATTATTAGAAATTTTGCAAAAGTGAAAAGCTTAGTTAATGACTACGAGTCGCTATTACTGCAGTTACTGAAAGTCTGTATTTATTGTGCAGTTCTTCTGGTGAAAATTGTTACGGTTACAAATCAAAGACAATCTTAAGATCAATCTTTAGAAACTACAAGTGATACAAGTAAGGAATTTTATAGTAAATGATTGATGAGTAATGGTAGAGAAACTCTGAAAAGTACGTCAAATGTTTGTATTATCAATTTGAGGACATCATTAATTGATTGACATTTTCAAATTAAGGAGCCGTAAAACAGACCAATGTTATGGCAAGGATATGTAATGTATAAAACCATACAAAATGGTACTAAAAAGTATAAAAATGTTATTACACACAACTTCACTCATATATTATTATGCCACATCACAAAGATGCACTTATGATAGAAGATTGTGTTTGTGCGTTCGACGTTTGGGCGTTTTCTACGTTAGGTTTTCTCTTAAAACGCCTGGCTGCATAGCAAACACATATCTTAGAAAGTATTTAGTACTATTTTGTATGAGAAGCGCTACGGAACATTGCCTTGCCATAACAATTTTTCTCTATTTTACGGAAGAATTGGTCACTAAGTTTCTTCTTAGCAAAAAGTTTACAGGTTTTTTAAAATTTGCCTTAGGCCACGATGCCATGCACTACTAGTTGCTAGTAGACCATATCGAATGGCTTTTATCACAGGATATGGCTCATTGTCAGTGAAATCACGGAGTGACTCTCATAATTTCTTATTGACAGGACTTTCATTACGTAGGATTCCTAACCCACTATATTTGCGCAATGCCAAAACACACCAACTAACTCTAACAAACTGGCTAATAAACATCATGCTACCCAGTTGCTGTTTGTTAATTGGCCGAGTGAATGGTCTCTTGTGTCACTGATAATTCTTTAAGCGTGGTCAATGGACCCCCGATTGCTCCGATGTTGATGTATTCACATTGTGCAATTATTAGAGAAAATAGTAGCTGACAAACACTTATCTATGATGTTTGAAATCTTGCTCTATAAATTTTGTTATATGAAATATATAAATTTAAAAGGGTTTTAAAAAGTTGCATGATATCTTGTCTTCTTCCAACTTTCAGACTACTTTATTAATTTTTCTTAAAAAAGAGAAACTTTATATCACCTACACAGCCGATAAGATATATAGTGTCATTTTGAAAATGCCTTTTCAAGTTTGAGCTATATAGATAGTTGTTGGAAATAACTAAATACCACAATAGTTTTCTCCTGATGTCAATTGTTGACTCAGATTATGGGCTTACAAAACTCTACTGTTATAATTAATATTATTATTAGTGTTTTGTTTGAAGACTATTTCTAACATGCACTTGACTTTTTCATTTTTTGTCTATTTTTCAATATTTTTTTGACAAATTTTTGTTTCTGATCTTCCGTGTTCTATATCACGGCTTTCAATTTTCTTTAGTTTTTTTTCATGACTTTTTTAACATTTGTATTTATTTTAATTCTTCAGTTTAACCTTTCTAGTTTGAATCAAAATTTGTATAGCTTTCTTGTCTTCATATAATCATATTCAAAGAAATTTTCATTTTGTAAGTTTTTGTAGCACTTTCTCATATGTTACTTTGTTGATCTAATCTTACGCTCACAGTACACACACACACACACACACACACACATATATATATATATATATATATATATATATATATATATATTGAACTTATCTCGGTGACATGATATAATTTTGTAAGCGGTTTTCAATATCAATTTATACAACTTTGCTTTTATTTAGTTAATTCAAAAGATGATTGAGCGCAACCTTTGAAGAATGGTTCCTATTGGATGCTTTGTACTTTTGTAATTAAATTTACTTGAAATTTCTGAACTCAAACTTTAAAATTATGCATCATTCGGAAATTCTTCGATTATATAATACCGCAAACATGATATCACATCGGACGATTCTTTACCTTTTAAGTTGCTCATCAGTCACTTGGGCGTTTCTTACGAGGAAACTGTATGATTCACTCTGCATTGCGTTAATTACAAGTTATGTGACATGCAATTTGCATTTTACGTCTTACTAATACATAATGTACACAAAAACAATCTTTATTTTAATAGAAATGTATGGGAAGATCTGCCTTGACATTGAGCGGAGATGACAACTAAACAAAGTAGTAGACGCAACAGGCCAGTAGACGCATTTTGTATTGAAGGAAATTTGTTTTTTGGGTATCGTATCAGGACTAGGCTTGCAAAGAATAGCATATTCGGCAAAATTCCGAATACCGAATTTTTGGCATGCTAGAAAGACCGAGTACCGAATTTTCGGCTACTATTCGGCAGGTTTTTGGCGCCTAAGCTCGTTTGTATTAATGTAATTACCATCAGTAATTGTTATATTACTGACGTAAATACGCTACATGTTCAAAGTTTTATGCCTAGACTTGCAACCACTATTCGGCTACTCTTTGTTGTTATTTGGAATATTTGGCACCATTTATACTATTCGGCCGAATACCGAATACTTGAAAACTGCATGTCATAGAGAAATAAATGGTAAGATCATGAAAAAAGCGATTCTTTACATATATGTAAATGTGTTTCTAATTATTTCTTTCATAAACATTTAATATTTTCTTTTATATTATTTCTTGTTTATTTAATAATATTGTTTGTATATTTTGCGATAAAGAACCAATAATTCTTTATCTGGAAATGTATAGATTGATTATAATGAATGACTTTATTGTATTTATACAACACATGCGTGTAACCATTTATTGATTCATATTAAATAATGTAAACATGTGACAATAAAGTAGCTTGTGAACTTTCAGGAAAAAGCTCTTTGCTTGTCCATTGATAATGTCAGAAGTCGATAAAGTATAAATTATTATATATACAATAACGAAATCATTTCTTCATATCGTATTATGTAAACTAAACAGTTCCAAATACAGATTAATCACGAGTTCTTTATCGCATAAAAGATAAAACGCCAACAATGCTGTGGCTGAGCGGCGGCGGCGTCTTTTATTTTAACTATTTGGTATTCGGCCGAATATTAAATAAGATGCCGAATATGCCGAATACCGAATAGTCACCAAATATTCGGTGCAAGCCTAATCAGGACTAAAGCCTGTCCTTTCTATTTGTCAAAAATAATCTATGGTCCTCCAATATTAGTACTGGTGATCGACTATATTAGTTATTACCATAAGTTAATTCTAACAGCTACCTGGCGTGTGTATGATGTGGCATTTATTAGACAAGAAATCGACGTGTGAACATTAAGATCTTTTTGACTTTCCATTTTAATTTTAATCACGATCAATTATTCTTGTTGACGAATGAAAATTGCTTCTGCATCATGCGTCGTTTTATTTTTATCAGCTGGAGTTCCTTATTTTGTTACAAGATGGGATTTAACCATAATTCAGATTGCGTAGTATAAGATTAAATCGGCAGGCGGTAAAATAATATGAAATATTCTGGATGATCTAAACTGATTCTTTATTTCTATTGACTTCTTGATACAATATTTAATCATGGGCATTGTTTTAATCAAGGATAAAAGTTGAAATGATAAGCTTATCTATGAAATGAGAGAGAGTAGTGGACTTACACAGAGGACCTTTCCATTACTCATGTGGAATTTTGATTAAACTTGGCATAGTGATAGATTTCATGTTCAAACCGATTTCCGTAAATTATTAGAGATCTATGAAAAGGTTTTACTAGTTTTGATAGAGTTGTCTGTTGCGCAGGTTTTGTTGACCATTACATCACATATCCAGATTTTATACCTACACTTCATTGATATTCATAATTCATTGTGTATTAGGAAAACATGTTGGAAAATAGTACCACTGCTGAACATCTTGATTTCTTCCTTCGATGATAGTTGACAATATCCTTTGCCTATAAAACGATATATTTCTTTTGCATTCCTCGCACAATTTGATGGCTTTTTCTGGTGTGAATTATTGAATCGTCTTATCAAATATCGCCTCGATGTGAAAATAACTTCATCTTTTTGCAAGTCGTTTTCATTATGGATCTATCGTACCATACAGACACCTACTGCTATCAACTCCATGTGATCTTATTAGCCCTAGTAGCTAATGGAGTTGTCTGCCAAAGTCTTCTCAATCGTTAAGCACTTTGATTCGATTAATAAACTGACGTCTGGCAATGTTGCATTCTATTCCCTTCGATTACAAATAGAAAATAATAATAATATATATATACTTGAACCTTAACCATGCAAGGTCAGCTCCCTAAAATATTATTTTGAAATATTTTTCTATTTGTAACAATATTTTTTTTTAATTTATTGAAACGAAATTATAAGATTTTAATTAAAATGGAGAAGAATTAATTAGATCAGAATTTTGTCTTTCTTTCATTTTTTTTCAAAGTTTTGCCATTAGACCCCCAATTTTGACATTATATTCGTGGGAACTATTTTGGATGTATTTCATTCAACTGCAGGTGTTTATATAATTCGCTTATTTTGGCCTTGAATTATTACTTTGATTAAATAGCTTTAATGTTGTGAATTGTAAGAGACTAAAAAATCTAACTATGCAATCTCAATCCTTGAATAATAATAATAAATAAATCTCATTCTTTGATTCATTTCTTACTATTTTTTATTATCAAATGAAATAGAAAATGCAAGTAAAGTTTTTCTAAACAAATAATCAAGCAAATAAATAATTTGATTCTCAGCGGGTAAAAGTTTCTTCTTCTCGAATTTCTACTGAATTATTTTTATCTTACCTTTGAGCCAAGAGTTCTTAACAATTTAATGATAGATAATCAGTCTCAATGTGAACGTGTTGAATAATTTACACCGTAAAAATTGACAATTGCCGTTAATCGCAGCGTTAAAGCAATTGGCTCTCATCTTATGGAATTGCCTTTTGATCGGAGATCAATCAACTGTGCGTCCATTTGTCATATAATAGTTGTACCTGATAACACTTTCACTGTTATCTTTCACTCGAAGAAAATCGATCAATTTCACTGATAATTTTCCAGGACGGGTTCTTAATAATATGCGCGCGAAATCAAAAATTAGATTTAGTAGTTTTCCATTTCCGAAGATCATTTACTATGTCGAACTCTGATGACTTCCCGTTGCATCAAATTAATTTTATAATGAGATACAAGCGCATGTGTATGTGGTGCATACATATGAGGAATAGACGATAGTAATAAATGTTTCAGTTAAACCGTAGCGAAGACCTAAATAGAATTTGAGAATGATATCTTTAGATCTTTGGGTTGGCAATTATATATTATATATTTAAAAGAATACATGCAATTTTATATATTTTAATGGAACATAAAAGCTAACAAAAATCCAACAATACTGCGTTATCTTTTTATATATAGTTGAAAGTTCATAATCCTTGGCTTATTTCAAAAACGAATAAATTTACAAAAATTATTTAAATAATAACAATGGATAAATTTTTATTCGTTCAGTTCTTCGTTTGAGAGTTATCGATTTTTTATCGAAAATTTTTTCAATAATTCCGATAATTCAAAAAACATTTTACTCGTATTGATGGACTGAAATATTGATTAAATTTTCAGGAAGGCAGGTCCAGCGGTCTTGCAGATTCAATGCAAAAATTAAAAAATGCCATTTGGCGGCCATAAATGATCATTGGACATGTGCACATCAATTTATCATATGTTTATTAAAGACTTTTGATAATAAGTTTAAAGTTCATAGGTTTCGTACCAAGATTTGAAAGAATTTAAAGACTTCAACTGTTTTCAGAAGGTATACCTTGAAAAGAACTTAAAAATTAAGCTGTTTTCAGAACTTACAAAAAATACTAAAGAAATTGAAATTTACCAAAAGTTTTCTAAATTCTCAAAAAAAAAAATTTCTAAATTTTTAAAACTTTTAAAAATATTAAATTACGGTACGGGAAGTTTCAGCAATATGCCTTAAAGCACCATGCCAATCATCACTAGTTTTTAAGTTTTTATTTTTCAAATGGGTAAGGTATGGTGCCAATAATCTATAATAAATTTAAAACCCAAAAATTTCTTTAATTTTAACTCTCCAATAATTGTTAAATTTTCAATGTAAATACTTACCTTAAAAATACATATAAATATAGAAAAACTACTATAATGAACACATCAACTTTTTATATTGAAGTTCGACTTTTTTATTTGAATATTTATGTGTTTATTATAGCAATTTCTTTATATATGACCAAATAACATTCAAAACTTTTCTAAAAAGTTGAAAAAATATAAATAACAAATATTTTTATGGCAATACAAAAAATCGTAAATATTTTGAAAGAACAAGGCACGTTTCTCTATATTTAATTATAGAATACAACAAAAATACTTCATTATTAAGCAGTATTTCGAGTTATCAATTATCAGGTTTAATCTTCGTTATTGAATATTTATTACTATTAAGACTTTTGCATTTAATTATGCTGAATGAATAATAATTGGATGCACAATTAATTTTTAATGAACTCGTAGTTAGCATGTAAAGGAGTCTGATCTTATTGACTGGGCCTTGAAAGAGTCGTTACATTATGCTTAAATGTGTCCATGATGAATCTTAACTTGGGCTACTGTACAATAAAAATATTCCTCTCTCAATATTTATGTGAGCTCTTTAAATTTTTCTGTGTCTTTTGTACGGCACTTTGAATAATCTGTGTAAATTGTACAGCACATTATCTCGATCTTACGACTTAATATATCGACATCTTATTTGCCCCGGCACTTGTGCTGAGATACATTTATAACAGGAGTGATCAATCTGTTTTAGAAGTTATATGTTTTTGAAGTTTATTTGCCTATTTTATATTGATTTTTTTTCAAACCATTTTTCTCAAACTTACTGTAATTTCAATACTATGAATAAAAATTGCTTTTTACCCGACTCACACGTCCAGGATACTCGGTTCGAGTCCTGACACAGACATAAAGTTGTCATTTGATATGTTGGAACGAAATAAAGTAGAATTTGAATTGTTGATTCGAGTTAGAATAGAATTAGAAGTTAGAAGAAGAAGCAAGGTTAGAAGAAAAGAAGAATGAAAAAGTTATTAAGGGGGCGTCCGTTAATCACGTGAGGTTTTCAGGGGAAGATGATGTTTGACACAAAATCACTAAATTTAGTATGTTTCTAAGTGAAAATAGCCCTCACCTGGCATTATTAACATCCTGTAGGGTGTTTTGCATATCTTCACGTTTCAGTCGTTTCTGAACATTTTGGCATACCTCAGAAAAAATTGATGTGTGTGTGTGTATGTGGTTCAAAAAACATTCGATTCCTATTGATCAGGAGTGCTGATTAGTTTTTGACAAAGACATGTCCAGCGTCTTCGGAGATATAAGGCAAAATGTGCTAAAAATTTCTTTTTTTAAAACAACGGATCAACCGATTTGAATGATCCAAAAAGCTGATTCGTAATGATGGGGAGAAGTGGTGATCAGATTTTAGCAAAAGCAGGTTCAGTCATTTCGGAGATATATAGCTAAATGTGCGAAAAATGACAGTTTTTGAAAGAGCTAAGCATCCGATTTAATCTTAGTTTTAAACATCACTTTGAAAACATTTAAGCCTTTCCACTCGGATGTCGTCAAAATTCATAAAAATCTTGGAATTCGCAAGTGGAAAGGGTTAAAATGCTTTGAATATTTTATTATGGTACGGGAAGTTCCACTAATTTGCCTCAAGGCACGATGCCATTACCACTAGTTTCCAATATACATTTACCACACAGAGATGAGACAACTGTTTGGGTAGCCACATATAAAACCGATGTAGTATTAAGTCAAATTTGCTCAACAGCTTATAGGACTCTCAAGTTTATAACATTACGGTTACTTTATTCTTATTTTCTAAAAATGCAAGGAAAAAATTGTTGGCAACCGATGATCTAAATTCTCGTAGTTATGGCGCAAAGAAACATTAGCAGACGAATGTGAATTACTCGATTAACTTGTTTCGTGAGATCGTGAATAGCAATCTGTATCTTTCACCGTTCATTATTGCCTTAATGTTTCTTGATGATCCCCGTCAATCATGCAAATGGAAAAATTGAGGATTATCTCATTTGGACACTCTTTGGAACACTGGCTGCTTCAAAATTTTACGTAAAAAACAAAATGTAAGGCAAAATTTTCTTGAATCTACCACATACATAAACATTAAGCTCAATGCGGAGCAAAGACACAAAACAGATATTATATATATATATATATATATATATATATATATATATATATAATACCTCATAACGAATAAATTCGCAATTAGATCAAGCCATGAGTAGGTATTGTTTGATTTGAGCGCACTTTCACAAATTAATGAGTAGGCTGAATAGTGAACTGTTGTTGCTCTAATTCAATGGTGGCTGACACTTTGCAGTTTTCAAATACTGAGTCATAAATCTGAGATTAAGGAGTCATGCTTTTATACCAGAAAATGTTTATGAATAATATATAAATAATATAATTCCAATGACTAAGCTCTATACGAATACTAGGTACAGTATTGGAAAATCTGCTTCAATTACAAAACTAAGAAACCACTTTTATATTACTTCATATTTGGATTTTTCTTATATATTGTTAGTAGCCTTTTTGTTCGCGAATAAGCAGATCCCAAAATAAAGTTAAATAAAAAAAGACTAAATAACAAAAAATGATTTATAATCAATAAACTTACGGCACAAGTGTTTAATTTGTTTCATTATTTTCAAGGAACAGGATAAAATATTTTTCTGATTCAGGCATTTTTCATAAAATCAATTTTTGTACTACGATGTAACTTTGAAATGTTTATTTATCCATGTCGATTTTCTTGTTCGGTACGCATACAACGTTGATGCCGATACGCATACAACGACACATCTCTATTCACATACACGACGACTAATCACAATCGACCCATATAGAAATGATATCATCGAGAGCGAATGACGAATCATTGGCACTAGACCTTGCCGTAACGCACTTCCGTTGCATTTGTACGGATTTACACTCTCGTCGTGCCTAAAGAAGTTATACTTAAAAAATAATGAATTTTCCAAAAAATCTAATCAATGGAACAAGTATTTCGACTTGTGCAAATATATTTATCTTCTTAAACCTAATCATAAGTCATATGTGTTTCAATGAGTTGCTTTTAGAAATGCAGAGCCAAGAAAATATCTTTACTGTACTCATAATCAAAAAAAGATTAAGATTTTTCATACAAAATTATATTTCTGTATATTAAATAACTAAATGAGTATGCAATATAAAAAAGTCTAAATAACGACCGAATGTTAATATACTAGTGACGTTACATTGATAAAAATACAAATACGCATAACTTAAAGTTGTCTTCATAAAAATTGATTTTTGATATGAAGCATGACAATTTATCAATACATCTATATGACATTCCAGTTCCAAGAAGATGCGTCACTGAGTTATTAATAAACCATATATTAAATAACATTGAAAAATTTAATTACAGAAAGTGAATGACATTTCAAATAAAATACTTCTGATAAAACGAATAGCATTTACTTTCGAACTAAACTAAATTGAATAGATGCATTAGGAATCATTCAACACGAGAGAATCTAACGCGTCTTTGGGTCTTGTGAGTCACGATTGAATGTTTTGATTTGATTAGAACCTTCGAGGAATTAGTTTGAGTCACTTCACTAGACGACTTTAATAACAAGACCATAAATTCATAAAAAATCAATAAAAATATGATACATGTAGGAGTCCATGCATTTTCTTATCTCGCATGCCTTTGTTATTATTTAGGTGATATCTCTTGATGATAAATAAAGGATGGTCACAGCCAAACATTTTAAACCAAATAATACGCCTTATTAATAATAAAACTAGTGGTATATAGCATTGTGCCTTAAGGAAAATTGCTGGAACTTCCCGTATCATAATTAAATATTCGAGAAATGAAAATAATCAATAACTGTTTTAAATAATTTAAAATAGATAATTTGTTATAAAAACATACTGTAAATTTATAAGAGCTTATTAAATTGGGCGACGAGCGTATTCTACAAACAACTCATTTGTATGTTTATAAGAAATTTGTTCATTTTTTTTTAATAATTTAGAAATCAAATTTAAAATTTAAAATTAAATTAAAGTTTTGGATTTCTTTTTAGAAGTTTGAAATTTTTTGGAATTTAAAAAAAAACGTCTTTTCTTTAATTTGGAATTTTTTTAAAATATTAGATTATTCTCAAATTTTTTTAATAAATCGATTTTTTTTATTGTGATATTTTTCAAAATCTAGTTTTTTTTTTAAATGATGAAAAATTTCGAAAATATGAATTTTTTTAAACTTTGATTTTTTTTTGAAAACTTCGATTTATCCTTATCTACTTATTCTCTCCTTATCAATACGAATCGAATGTTTTTTGAATTATTCAAATCGGTTGATCCGTGTTCTCCAAATCGTCGACAAATATTTGTATCCGGACACACACACATCTATCTATTTTTTCTAAGGTATGCCAATATGTTCAGAAACCTTTGAAACGTAAAGATATATAAAATTCTTTATTTTCGATTTTTTCCGACTGCTATAACTTACCCTACGGGAAGTTGATATTATAAATAAAATGTTTGCATTTCACTAAATTTTGTAACAGATTTTTTTTTTAATTTATGAACTATGATCAGAACTTAAGGGTACTATAAGTAAAGCGTTGTGATGATTTGACATAACTACTTCATCAGTTTTATAGATGGCAACTCAAACAGTTGTACTATCTCTCTATTTTTGTTATTACAATTTATGTAATTTGTGGATTTTTTTAATTAGAGCATGAAATATTTTTACTTGAAACGATATTGCTATCTGTATTTCTAAATGAAAACCAATGTCACTACGGCTTGACATCAGGCTGCCCGAGGCGAGTATGAACTTTGGACCTCTTATTCAAATCTCATAGCTCTAACCTAATTTATGTCAATAATATAGAAAAATGCTTTACTTTTTTCCCAAAGTAATATCTCTATATAATGCTATCGATAACGATATATATTTTTAAAACCAATTTACGGCCATTAATAAATGATAATTTATTAAGTGCAATATCTCAAGTAACGGATTACCAAGAATTAAAAACTATTTACTTAAGCTCTTAAAACAAGATGTTTTGATATCACTTTCATTAATGCGATATTCGAACAAAAGTGCTTAATTTATCATTGGTTATAAGTGGCGCGTCCTTTAGTTTTTTATTTGAACTTTATACATTTATTTAAAAAATCTATGATAAAATATCTAGAATAAATTATTTTCATAATAAAAATTGAAAATAGACGACTTCAATCGCCCAACCAACAAAATTATAGTGTTCTAAGGCATTATTTACTTAAACTTTCATGTTCAGAAAACGAGGTATGCACTTTAAACAAATACTAGGTACAACGTTTTATTTTAATTCCTGAAACTGTTTTACTATCAAATTAGCAGGCGTCAAATTGACTTCAAGTGCACCTACAAAATTTAGAATTTGTTGAAAAGATGTCTTGAATGATCTGAGTATTGTTATTATATGAAATGTATTGCAATAGAGAAATAATATATGCCAACGGTATACATAATCACAAAAAATGTGCTTTATAATTTTCAAACTGGCTATCCTTTATTTTTTAGAAAATTTATTTAAGTGACGTTTTGCTGAAGTTTGTTTTATTCAACTATAAAACGATAAAAATTTAAACAAACGCAATAGAATTTGTTCCTTTGCCATATACACAGTTGGTTTTTAATAGTGTGTTTTGGAGCTAATTAAGTAAAAAAAATATTGGTAAAAAATTTCAATTAGATTTTACACGGGTATTTTAGGATCCTGTTAATAAATATGTCTATAAATTTTCCTCATCATAAATCTTCACACCTACCCTCATTCCAAGGATTATTTTAATTATATTTCCAATATTATGAGAAGCAAATTATAAGTGCTTTTTATGTTTTATTTCTAAAACAATATTATTTTTTATATTTGCATATTGATTGATTGATTGATTGATTGATTTCACTTTTCTGGGAGTTTTGCAATTTGCCTTAAAATTCCACTCAGCTAGTTATATTACTATATCGCTCTTATTGATGTGCACACATATATCATAATTTTTATCAATTTTATACGATATTATCTATATTACAAAATTTTATGGCGAACTTCACATCGCATTATTTATTCTATCATCATAAATCAATGCCTTTATTATCCGCAATTGATAAAAGTTACAGCTTAGATAAGATAGAGCAATTTTCAAATGAAATTCCTGGCAAATTTTGTTATCATACACTTAGATAAGATTTTTTTATATATATGTACTTTGAGCTTGTTACATGTATGAATAATTTTGTTATGACGACATACTGTAGATTTTGTAATTTTGAAAAATCATCAAGCAGAATTTAATAATAGAAATATCATATAATAATCGTTTTTAAGAGAATCGATACATTGTTTCTGAATGTTGCAACGTAGATTTAGTTATCATAAATGAGACATGTAGTGTCATTGAATGTAAGAGATAGTGGATGTAGGGGTATGTATGAACTTATCATGCATATTTAGTCTCCTGTGATAATACCAATACTTGAGAATTTTCTATTTATCATATCATGAGACAATGTCAATAATACTACATTGTAACTCTATTTCAATATCATAATTGTGAAGGGAATCACTAAAATATAACTTATCTAATACAATGTTTTATTGAGATAGATTATGATAAAGTAATAGGGGAGACTGGGTACGAGTGTGCCATTTTTTTTATCAGCAATAATTTATTAATTTACCAGTTAGCTGGGAGAACAGTAAATTAAATGTTGATTGTAACATTTGTCTACGTGAAAATACTGCACTTAAATTCGATGGAT
>NW_020538772.1:0-69559 GCF_003426905.1 Ctenocephalides felis
GATCCAACTCCGAGATAAGAGTACAAACTAATAAATTAATTAAAAAAAATTAAAACAAAAAGTGTGTGAAAAATAACCAAACTCTTAAAATTATCAAGTGATACAAAAATAAAGTGCTTATCAAATAAATCGATCAAAATCTATATAAAAATCATCAAAATAATTCTAATAAAAAATAATAACTGGAAGATTTAATAAAAAGAATAATAACAAGTGGAAGATTTTGAAGTTTAAAACGTGGGACCAAAATCAGTACTTAAATCTACAACCCTGGAGCGACGATCAAGGTGAACAAAACCCTCTATCATAATCAAAAGGAATTCAAGTAAGAAAATTCATATATTATTACAAATTCAAGATGGAGAACCAATCTACAATTTTGAATGAAAACTTATTAGATTTAAATTTAGCCTTAGCTATATTACCGAATTTTATTGAAAACGAAACTGATGTACGTATTTTTATTGATGTATGTGATTCACTGAATGAAAACTTAAGGCCAGTGATCACAAAAACTATTTTTAACCATAAAAAGTAAAATCCCACCTCATGTACTAATAAAAATAATACGTAACAAAATTTCTTGCTGGGACTCATTAAAATCATTTTTGTATAAAGAATATACGGAAAAACTCCTGTATCAATCCTTCTTGCAGAGTTGCTAAATTATAAACAAAAACCTAATGAATCGGTAAAATCTTTCAGTGAAAGAATTAATAAACTATTGTACAGAATTTATGATAAAGATTGTGATACACACGATCAAACAGTCGCGGATAATTTACAAAATGTTTATAATGAAATGGCTCTCAGAATTTTCTCAATGGACTGAAAATGCCGTCGATAATTTAAATGACGCCATAGACTTTGCCATTGCCGAAAATACCGATTCATCCTCAATTTTAACATGCGACTTTTGCAATAAAATAGGTCATAGCAGTGGTAATTGTTTTTTCAAAGCCGAACATAAAAATTCACAGATAATTTGCAATTATTGTAAAAAATTCGGTCATACGATTGATCAATGTAGACATCCCAATCGTAAGAACTTTTTCCAACAAACTCAAATCCCTACGGTTCCGCAAATAAAACAGGAAAGTTGTTTATCTATTAATAATTCTAATCCGATAGCTGAAAATAATGAAATTCAATCGAATACACCTTCTTCAAGTTCAAAAAACTCGCCAGAGCCCGTTCCGGGACGGGCATTCATGTAAATAGCAATTGTAACAATATAAATTTAAATTTTCCGAACAGTTACGAATCAATCATTTTAGAAACTACACAGCTACCAAATACTTTTCATAATTTTTTAATAGACAGCGGTAGTGACAAATCATTAATTAAAGTTCATAACATTGATAAAGAAACTCTCGTATACACAGATAAAAAAATTGAACTAATTGGAATAACATCAAATTCATTAACGACCCATGGCGTTTTCTTATATTAACTTTAAATTTCCGAACAAAGTACAGAATTTCCGTTTCAAGTGGTATCAAATCTCCCAATTAAATATTCAGGAATCATCGGTAAAGATTTTTTATTAAAATTTAAAGCAAAAATTAATTATCATTCTAAATTATTTTCACTAGAAATCAATAACCAAGAGTTTACAACCCCTTTGGTTATTTTCGAAAAACATTTAATCCCTCCTCGATCCGAAACAACATTAAAAATCGAAACTGCAATAAACGACGAAGCAGTATGTTTTTCAAAACAATATGAAAACGGATTGATATTAGCTAACTGCATTGTAAAACCTATTGAAAATTGTTTTTTTTATAAATGTTATTAATCCTACGTCAGATCGTCAATTCCTTAATTCAAAAGACGTAAACTTCGAGTTATTAAGCAACTTTGATATAATCGACTCTATAAATCTTAATAAAAATAAATCTATCAAATCTAACCAAGAATCAATCGATTTTCAATCTTTGTTCAATAACGTAAATTACAACGACACAATTGATGATAATGACAAGAATCAAAGAGTACAAAAAGTTTTACAATGCATAAAAACTAATCACATGACAAATCTCGAAAAAGATTCAATTTAAATATTTGTACAAAATTCATGATCTGTTTTATTTAGAAAACGACAAACTGACATATACAAATACGATTACTCATAGTATCCCCGTCGAAAATGACGAAAAACCCATATACATAAAACCCTACAGATTACCGCACGCTCATAAAACAGAAATTCACCGACAAGTTTCACAGATGTTAGCAGAAGATATTATTCAAAACTCGCAAAGTCCCTGGAATTTTCCTTTAATTATTGTCCCCAAAAAACCTGATACTGACGGAAATAAAAATGGAGGATTTGCGTCGATTTCCGAAAATTAAACGCAATTACAAAATCGGACGCTTTCCCACTACCAAACATCACTGACATTAGTGACCAACTAGGTAACTCACGATTTTTTACGACTCTAGATTTAGCTCAAGGCTTTCATCAAATTTACTAAATAAAACTGACCGAGAAAAAACTGCATTTTCTACTGACTTCGGACATTTTGAGTATAAACGGTTACCGTTTGGACTTAAGGGCGGACCGGCGACTTTACAGAGACTGACCAATACAGTTTTGTCGGGCATACAAGGAATTAGAACTCTAGTTTATATGGACGACATAATAGTTTACGGGAAAACACTTGAAGAACATAATACCAAACTACTAGAAGTGCTAGAAAAATTACGACAATACAATCTAAAATTGCAACCCGATAAGTGTCATATTATCGGTGCACACGGTGTGTCTCCTGATCCTGATAAAATTTCCTCAGTAAAAAACTTTCCCACTCCTTCCAATCAAAAAGAAATAAAAATATTTTTAGGATTGTCCGGTTACTACCGCAAATTTATACAAAACTACTCACGAATTGCATTACCTCTAACCGAATTATTAAAAAAAGACGCAAAATTTAATTGGACCCAAGAGTGTGAACTTGCATTTGACGAACTTAAACAAAAACTAATAAATCCACCTTTACTGCAGTATCCCGATTTCGATCGAGAATTTTCATTAACCACGGATGCAAGCGGTTTTGCATTAGGCGCGGTTCTATCTCAAAATGTCGAAGGAAAAGATTTACCAATTGCATATGCATCGCGAACCTTGCACCCCGCAGAAAAAAATTATTCTACTATAGACAAAGAACTTTTAGCAATCGTATGGAGCATAAAACATTTCCGACCTTACCTTTATGGAAAACCATTCAAATTGTACACCGATCACATGCCCCTTATCTACTAGAAACAAATGTAAAGATCCAAATTCACGGCAAATGCGCTGGAGGCTTTCTTTAGAAGAATATGAATTCGATATAATTTATAAATCTGGATCATCTAATACGAATGCTGATAGTTTATCTCGCTCATTTTTTGATATTCAAGAATTAGCTTCTAATGAAAATATTTCATCTATTCCTATCGATTCTAAACCAAAATTATCTCTTCTATGCAGATGCAATTTTAATTCCGAAAATAATTTTGAAAAATTTTTAAATACTATTAAAACCTCGGTTATAATTAATAACAATATCGAGGAATCTAATGAAGTTTTTCTCACATCCCTAAACATGAAGAGTCCGCATTGATATTCGTGATAAAAAACCAAACTCCCGATGATAAATTAACTAAATATTTCGATTTTTTCCAACATAGTAACATTAATAACAATTTGGCTAATTACGGAACACACGATTTTTTCAACTTAAACTACTCTCAAAAACAAATTTTTTACTCAATTGTAAATAACATGAATTCCCAGCCAACACTTGAAGATTTTTTTCATTGCCTCTTAAATCTAAAAGCTCATTTAATTCAAGAAAATATTAAATCCATTGCTATTGCAGCTCCGGCACAATTTCAAAGTTTTTGCCACATACCAATAGAAAATTTTAGAATCTTATTACGATACATTTTCAGAGACACCGATATAAAATTAAAAATTTATTATGACAAAATTATTGAAAACCTAACCCCGGATGAGATAAGTGAGATTTTAAACCAATTTCATAGATCACAATATACGGGAGGTCATCTGGGCCATAAAAAAACATTCAGCAGAATACGTAGCATATACAAATGGCCAAAAATGCGAAAACAAACTAAATCATATGTAAGTAAATGTCCTGATTGTCAAAAAAATAAAGTATGTAAGAAAACAAGGCAACCTTTAGTTATAACAACAACAGCCCGCGAGCCTTTCGAAAAAATTTGTATTGATATAAAGACGAGTAAAGTAACATAATCTTTATCAAATTTTCTAAAAAAAAAAAAAATCTTATTATTGAATTGCATTTAATTAATTTGATAAATCTCATAGAATAATGTTAATTAGCACATAAATCAAATTATCAATTAAATTTTATTGATTAAATAATAATAATAAAAATAATATTTCTTTTCACAAATAAATTAAATCTAAAATATGTAATGTAAATGAATTTAAAAAATAGTCCAATTTATAATATTAATGTTAAGGTTTAGCTAAGTGTTTTGATTTACTAAAATATAAATAAAAATTGATGTCTTTAGTTGTTATATCCATGATGCATCAACTCATAGTTATTAAGATAAAGATTTTAGTTATTAATGTACAAGTTAATTACAACCTGAAATTCGCTAATGTTATGTAATAAGCCGAGGACGGCTTAATTTTCACGATGGAGGTGTTGAGAATTGTGTTCTTTATAATTATAAATATAGTCATAAGTAAATTCATTTGAACGATGTATAATCCCGAGTAACGGTAAATGTTGCGAATATCTTGTACATCTGCAAGACAACCGTTAATAAAAGTTTACATGATAGCTCATGTACCCTCGGCGAGCTATCATAAAACTAGAAATATTGGAAATATTTTAAAAATGTAAAAATATAGGTTAGTTAGTCCTGAACTCTTGAACAAGTAACAACTGAAATATTATAATAAAGCGCTAAATAAATTTTTGTATCTAAATAAATTCTTTGATTTCACACACTTCCCGAAGAGCTACAAATGTTCCAATTCTCGTCGTTAAGTATTCCAAATAAACTATAATCTACTCAAGAAGTTATTAAAAATTGGTTACATTTATTCATTATTTAGTAAATTCATTACTAACGTCTCTTCAATATATATATATATATATATATATATATATATATATATATATATAAAATTAATAATACACATCTCACAAACATACCTTGTATACCATTCACTGGCATGCCTCAGCCAGCTTTTTGTAGCCTCTGAGATGGCAAACTTGGTTTCATTAGGTAAGTTCTTTAGAACAGTTTCTGAAATTATTCATATGTAAGTTTTATACATAATTTACAACATATCATAACATAGGAACTATAAATTACCATTGATGATATCGCACAGCACAAGCTCGCAATACTTGTGCTTTCCTTTACCCCCTGCCCAGCTGAACTCTCCTAGCCAGGCCATCATCAAATATCAATTTAATCAATTGTACTGTGACAGATTTAGCACATTTTCCACCTGTCCTAGCCAAATACAAAATCTAAAAATAAAGACTAGTTTATAATAAAGCTAACTAATAAACATAAATTTGGGTGAACTTGTGATTACCAGTTGTGTTTCACATCCTTGTTGTTTCTTAGACTATCCTCCACTTCTCGAAGTTCGTCCATTGAGCACAGAGGAAACTTGTTTAAAATTTCCTTGATTTGGCCCATGTCACTACTCATGACAGCCTTAGGAGACTGGAAGGAATCCATTCTCAACATCATTTCCTTCACTTGCTCCTCAAGGCCCTCCATGGTTAATCGAACTTTAGTCATCTCCCTGATGAAAATTTCCTCGCCAATTGAATCTAGCAGGGTAGAAATGCCAGCATTATAAATATATATTTGTACTAGTAACATAATATTTCAAATACCATGCAGTATACAAAAAGCTTTACGTACAATTATTATCTCTGTTCCGTCCAATTTGTCTGCAGCTTTTTTTCTGGAGAAGTAATCAATGTCTCCAAATCATTATTCATGTTTTCAATTGGCTGTTCTGCACATATATTTATTCTTGTGCAACTTTCCTGTAGATTTGCAGAATCAGTAATAGCTGTTGCCTGGATATTAGCCTTTACATAGTAATTCACACGCCTTTGAAACTGCCTCTTTGAAATAAATTTAACACTTTTGAATACTTTGTTTTTGGCGCCATATTATATTAGAAGTTTTAAAATACTATATATTTTAGTGTGAACTCAAATTATAACTCTTAGATAGAGAACTAAACTGATAAAATGTAAATTTATTAACTTCCCGAAGGAGAAGTTTATGTTTTCATCAAAAAATCCGATTCGCTAATTTTATGTTTTCTCGACGTTTCAAGCCATTCTGAATCGAATGAGATCAAATTTGGAAAAAGTATGTGTGTGTGTGTGTGTGTGTGTGTGTGTGTGTGTGTGTGTGTATGTGAACAGATTTTTTGCCGTAAATCGACGTTTTCTCGAAACCGGCTGGGTCGATTTCAAAAATTTAAAAGCCATTCGATGTATCTCGACGAGAACTATTGTTTGTCAGTTTTGTGCGACGATCGGCCAAGCCGTTTCTTTATAAATGGCAGAAAAGTGAAAAAATTTTCGTCTACGTTTTAGCCCGCAATTCTGAATCGATTTTGAAAATTCAAAAACCGTTCGAAAGATATTGGTTGGGAATCGTGCTGATTAGTTTTTGGTAGAGATCGGCCGGGCCGTTTTCTTGTAATAAAGTTTAAAAAAAAAAATTCGACGATTTTTATGATTATTTTTTTGACGATAGATACCATAGTCTTCTAGATCATACTAAAATATTACGGCCCTACGATGACTGGTTCAGCTTTAAAAATTCGTCAAAGTTTGCAAAAAGCAGTATGGTCTTTTTGGCATTTGTCAAAACAAGACTTTTGATCGACGTTTTCTCAAAAACGCCTGAACCGATTTTAGAAATTTAAAAGCCATTTGATGTATTTCGATGAGGACTATCGTTTGTCAGTTTTGTGCAACGATCTGCCAAGCCGTTTCTTTGTAATTTGAAAAAAACTTTTCGTCGACATTTAAGCTCATCCTACCGAACGATTTTAAAAAATCAAAAACTGTTCGAAAGATATTAGTTGGGAATGATACTGATTAATTTTAGGTGAAAATCTACCGAGCCGTTTTCTTGTAATTAACTGTTGAAAAAAAGTGTTAAATTTTCGTCGACATTTAAGCTCATCCTACCGAACCGATTTTAAACAATCAAAAACTGTTCGAAAGATATCATTTGGGAATGATGCTGATAAATTTTAGGTGAAAATCTACCGAGCCGTTTTCTTGCAATTAACTGTTAAAAAAAAGTGTTAAATTTTCGTCGACATTTAAGCTCATCCTACCGAACCGATTTTAAACAATCAAAAACTGTTCGAAAGATATCATTTGGGAATGATGCTGATAAATTTTAGGTGAAAATCTACCGAGCCGTTTTCTTGTAATTAACTGTTGAAAAAAAGTGTTAAATTTTCGTCGACATTTAAGCTCATCCTACCGAACCGATTTTAAAAAATCAAAAACTGTTCGAAAGATATCATTTGGGAATGATGCTGATTAATTTTAGGTGAAAATCTACCGAGCCGTTTTCTTGTAATTTATTGTTGAAAAAAAATTTAAGCCGATTTTCATGGCACTTTTTTTGGCGATATACATCATGGTCTTATAGAACTTACTGTAATATTATGGCCTTACGACAAGTAGTTTAATTTTACAAATTCGTCAAAGTTTGCTAAAATTATTATCGTTTTTTTCAAAGCAGGATTGATAAAGAATATTATTTACACTTTTTTTTTATTAAGTCGATTATTTACACATATCGGGAAGTTCATGTAACTTGCCTCAAGGCTAAATACCAAACCAACTAGTTTTTTTCAAGTATGATATAAATTATTTATTACACACTCAAATATACATTAATTATATAAAACAGATGCAATTTCCACTATTATTAATCAAGTTTAGAGCATTTGGATTTTCAATATTATTTATTAATAACACCACATATATATTTAAACAGAACAAATGAAATTTTCACTAATAATACTCAATTACGCAACAACTATAAAAGAGTTCGACATATAGCGTCAGTAGCTTAATTGATGACGCCAAGCGACGCGACGGCGAAGAGAAAGGGACAAACATATACGTTTAGAGGTCTCAAGCCGTGCGCGTATGAGATCGACATGTCGTGAACCGTTCGTTATACCTGCTCGAGTCCTTTGGTTTTGAGACGTCCCGTTGCATATTCATAGGATATTCATAGGATATCGCGATATTGGGAGATTGTGAGGACAAGTGGGACATTCCCTGGCATGTCTTGTGCTGTCTGGGTAAGATAGCGTTGCCATGACAACGCTATTTTATTAGGCAGAATTGCTCCCTTAATATCATGACGAAATTTTTACTCCACAGTATAGAACATTTATTTATATTATAATTTTATAAATATTCCTGTGCATGCACTGTGCCAGCCTTTAAATATTTTATATACAATTGTATAAAACAATTTTTAGCGATTTCTTAAATTTATTTGTTAGCATTTTGGTTGTTTGAGGTTTTGAAGGCAAGAATGCGTTATTGAACTTATTTTCACATTCAATAAACATTTTATGAACCAAATTGTGTGTGTATATATATATATATATATATATATATATATATATCTTATATATAAAAATGGAGCTGTCTTTCAAATGTCCGAATAAAACTCGAAAACGGCTGAATGGATTTGGCCAGTCTTAGTCTTGAAAAATTCGTGCCAATCCAGAGATTGTCCAAAAGGTGAGATAATATCTCAAATCCGCGTAGAAACTTTACAATTTTAATTTGAAAATTTTTGGTAAACAGCACTTGATTCAAAATGGCTTCCCACACAATATTATTCAAATGACACACGAAGCTAATTTCTGAGAATATGACATTTCTTTGTCATACCAACATACGAAGCGCAACCGAGAATAAAAAAAAGTGTAACAACTTTTAGCAAGTGGCATTAACTTAAGCAAGTGGCTTAAAGCACACGCATTGGGATAAACAGCTCTTGGCTCTTTGTCATGTTTTTGTCTCATGTGGCGATACAAGGAGCTACGAGCTGTGAATGGAATCTGACACTCGGTACAGAAAAAGTTGCTGTCCATGTTGCCACATAAGTAAAGTAATAAAGTGAAATATAAAATGAAAGTAATGAAGGTAATAAAACGTATCGTAATAAATGTAAAGAAAATTAGAAGCTAAAAAGTAAATATATAAAAGTGAGTATCTAAATGCTATTAATTCTAAACTAAATATAAACTTAAATGAGCAAAATCTAAAAATAAGTTTATAAAATAGAATGTAACCTAATGTAAATGAGCAAAATCTAAAAATAAGCTTATAAAATAGAATGTAACCTAAAGTGAAATAAAAGTAAGTATCTAAATAGTAAAAATATGAAACTAAAAATAAACTTACGCAAGCTAAGTAATAATCTAAAAAAACACGTAACTAAACTAAAAACAAACTTACGCAATCTAAGTAAAAAATCCTAAAAAATACTTATTGTAACTATGAAATGTGAAAAATATTCCACGAAATGACAGGTTATGCTCTATCCCGGAGCCAACTTCAGAGCGTAGGTGCTTTTTGAACGTCAAAACCCATCTGTCATGTTATCAGAATTTAGTGGCTCCTGAACATTATATCTAAACGAACTACGAACGTAATGGAGATTTACGGGCACAGTATAGAGAAGGGGTTTACGGGAGGGATTGGAATTGCTCGTATTCATCATAGCGTTCGACTTACGCATGACGGGAGTGGATACTCGCGACATCTGCGCTAACTAGCGTCGTAAGCGCGAATCATGCAAGCGATCACGGACATTTGTTAGAAGTTTGCGCCCCATGGCAATACCTTTAATTTGTGAATAACAGCTATTGAAACAATTAAAATAAGACCAATTCAGAACAGTGTTAATAATGTGTTTGAAGGTAGTTATAGGAAAATCTGTGTAATAATAGGCCAGCGTTTTTAATTGCATTACTTATTAAGTCATGGGGAACAAATGTAATTCTAAATTTTATTTATTTTTAATCATGCGGAAATGTTTTTCGTACTTGAGCTTTGTTTAAAATGCATGTTTAAAAATTTACCAATTAACACTCCAAATAATTTTTGATCGATTGGAGACCTCTTACTCCTCATCCCAGTGGCTGAGACATTTTTTAACTGCTCCCCATAAACGAGAACTTTCAGTTTGGACATTTGCTCAATATATATATATTTTATTTTTTGGAAGAAAGAATCCACATCCTGGAGATATTTCTTCCTACATAATTAAACATATTTAGTTCTAGCATTGAAAATATCTTATAAAAGCAAGCATTTTATTCATCGATTTACCATGTTTTCTCCAGGAGTGTAGAAGCATGCTGGAATCTATATAAGTAGAAAAAGATTGTTGATTCGATCATAAATTATATCCTCAATTACATTATCTGTATTTACAGTGTGAACTAAAGGTCAATTTGCTCTTGAATGGGTCACATATGGAGTTTGTATACCATTTAAATAAAGAAAAAAGTAAAAAGACTCACAGTGCACTCTGCATAAATATTACATGGTTCATGAAGAAAAGTTTAAAACTACCCTGAAATTATAATTTAATTCTATCATTGCACTTGATTGCATATTCTCGATATTGTCCACCTCATTCTGTGTTTTATATGCAAGCTCCAATGCAGCTAGCCACACACGTGCACTCCCTATTATTTCTGGGCTAACTAATTCAATAGTAACATGTAGTGATTCAATATAAAAAACATTATTTTTAAAATATTATACTGTACCTTTAAAAGAAATTGTCAGAGGGACTGCTTTAATATGGTCCTCTGAGCATTTGAGTTCTGCTGATTTACAACTCTCTTCAGAATCACTGTCATTGATACTAATTATTTCTTGAATCTCATCAAGTGTAGACTCAGGAGCTCCATTAATAAGAAGCACGTTGCCTTGGTCGTCAACATAATCAATGGGTGTATTATCACGTATCACATACTCCTGGTCAACATTAGTGAGGCTACTAAGTACATTACCACCATCAAAAATAGTTGGCTTTACCCTTAGTCTGGCATCCATGACTTTTCGATTCGATAGAGCAACTATCTGCTCTACCTTTCGATTTTCTTGTAAATTTTCCTGAATAATATTTTCCATAAATCTTTTGTTAGCAGGAACATCTAAGTCGCCGTCTACACTAACAATCATATTATTCAAGAATTGCATATAATCTAAAATTTAATGTTTTCTGTTAAAAATAAATTTAATACATTTTATGAGATAATCATTGAGATATACATACCGTTAATAGCCAAAACCTTTGCTTTGCCTCTGCCTGCCTTAATATTATTGCCTTTTTTCCACTTTAATTTTGTGATTGCATTCACATATCTATCTGTAAGGTAAATACTTCTCAAAGGAAATATATCCGTGCAACGTGGATTTGATTCCAACCACAACACTAACACAAACATTTTTGTTCTAGGCATTTTTACACAAATGGAAATTGAAATATAATAATAAATAAATTTAAACCAAACGAAACACGACGCCAACGCCATTTTGCTATTCTCGGAATTTTACTATGTTTCAAAAACCAGATGTTGATAACAGTGTTGTGCCTTTAGCGTGGAAATTTATAAATCTGGTAATCTTTATAATATAGTTTATTCACAAAAAATATAGTATTGGAAATTAATAGTTCTTGTATACGATGTATGTGTTATGGCGGTTCAAATCAGAGAGAGTTAGCCGGCTTCTTTTTTTCAAAAACCTGGCGTCCTGGGTTGCCATAGCAATCATGTTTGTTCTTCCCAAAGCCTCGCGTACTGTGTTGCCAGAGCAATGATATCTGTCGAATGTAGAATTTATGTTGAAAGTTTATGTGAATAATAATACAACCGTTTATGCAGAAGGATAAAAAACAGACTGACTGATTATATATTCTTTAACTAATCACATTCATTACAAACATTATTAACAATCACTTGTTTTACATAAAACAAAAGACAAACATATATACATAAACATAGTAGACACAGAGCGTTTAGTATTAATCTTCAACACCCCCACTATACTAAACAACTTGTGTACTCATACCTAACAGCTTTAAAAACTTCAAATGCTTATGTACACTTAAGCTCTTCGTGAATATATCAGCAGGCATATCATTTGTCTGTATATACTTTAGATCGATCACACCATCTGCAATTGCTTCCCTGATGAAATGATGTCTCACATCAATGTGTTTTGATCTTTTGTGGAAAACTGGATTGTATGAGAGTTTTTGCGCTGACTTGTTATCATTGTAAATACGTACACTCTCATCTACATCCGTTAACTCCATTAACAAATTTTTTAAGTATATCGCTTCTTTGGAAGCATCTGATATTGCCATGTACTCGGCTTCTGTACTTGACAATGCTACAGTTTTCTGTTTAGAGCTTTCCCAAGATATAATACTATTGGAGAATTTGAAACAGAAACCTGTGTATGATTTTCTATCAACGTTGTCACTTGCCCAGTCTGCATCAGTATATCCTACTAGATTCTCTGAATCCTTCTTAAATTTTAAGCCATACTTCTTAGTGCCCTGCAAATACTTTAGCACCCTCTTTGCACTTTTGAAGTGACTGCTATCATAGCAATTGTTAAATTGGCTAAGATAACTCAGACTATACGCAATATCAGGTCTTGTCATAACAGCTAAATACTTAGACTTCCAATGAGTTGTTGATAGGGTAACTCCTGTTCAATTTTACCTGAAGACAATTTCAAATCACTTTCCATAGGTGTACCTGCTTGTTTGCAATCTTGCATATTGAATTTATTTAGTAGTTGATCTATATACCTCTCCTGATCCAATATTATACTACCATCTTTTTCATAATTGATCCTGATTCCTAAGCAACATTTGGCTTTACCTAAATCTTTGATTTTGAACTTTAAATTCAATTCGGTCTTCAATTTACTATTTTCAGCTATATCATTTGAAAAAACGAAAAAATCATCAACATACAATGCTATTACAGTCATAGTATTATTATTACCTTTTATAAACATGCATGGTTCATACTTAGATTTTCTGTAACCCAGCCCAAGTAAAACTGTCTCAACCTTTTGATACCAAACTCGAGACGATTGTTTCAAACCATATACAGCTTTGTTTAATTTCAATACTTTGCTACTGTTATCTCTATAGCCATCTGGTTTCTTCATATATACCAATTCTTTTAAATGTCCATTCAGAAAAGCTGTTGTGACGTCTAAATGCGTTATGCTTAATCCTAATCTTACTGATAAAGCCATTAATAATCTTAAGGTTGAATGCCTAACGACTGGAGAAAAAGTCTCATCATAATCTACACCATACTGTTGAGTGAAACCTCGAGCTACCAACCGAGCTCTATATCGTACTTGGTTTTCAGTATCTACTTTTCGTTTAAAAACCCACTTGCAGTCCACTATACTACAGTTTTCTGGCATATTCACTAACTCCCAGGCCTTATTTTCCTCGAAAGATTTTAATTCTTCAGCTATAGCGTCCATCCAATATTGCTTGTCTGGTCTTGACATTGCTTCCTTAATTGTTTTTGGTTCTTCCATTGGAAAGTTGTTACACGCATATGTGACATAATCATCAAACGTTTTCTTCTTTCTTGTTCTTTCAGACTTTCGTATTTCTATAATATTTTGTTCATGATCACTGCCAGCATTTTGATCCTTTTCTTCAGTTACAGGCTGCATTTCATTAACCCCCACTGAAACACTGTTCTCTACTGGTTCTATTGGGTTCTTGCTAGGCTCGTCGTCAATAGTTTCCATAATAACTACATTTCTACTTGTGGAAATTTTATTTGTGACTGGATCAAATAATCTATATCCTTTAACGTTGTCTGCATATCCGATCAAAATCTTTCTAACAGATTTTCTGTCCCATTTTGATCTTTTCTGCTTCGGTACATGATCCATTACAACGCTTCCAAATATCTTAATGTGACTAACATCAGGTTTTTTCTTCCACCATAATTCAAAAGGTGTTTTTGTTAGATCACTTGTTACACTTCTGTTCTTCAAATATGCTGCTGTATTAACAGCCTCTGCCCAGAACTTCTTATCTAACTGACCATCAAATATTAGACATCTGGCCTTTTCTACCAAAGTCCGATTTAGTCTTTCAGCAATCCCATTTTGTTCAGGTGTATATGGATTTGTTCTTTGATGAATAATACCATTTTCTTTCAAATACTCCTGAAATACTTTATTACAATATTCGCCACCGTTATCAGTTCTTAGTGTTTTAATTGGCATACCCTGTTGCTTTTCAACGACAGCCCTAAACTCTTTGAAGCAACGAAGAACTTCATCCTTTGACTTTAAAAAATAAACAAAACACATCTTTGAATAGTCATCTTGAAAACTCAAGAAATATCGCGAACCACCTATAGATAACTGTTCCATTGGACCGCAAACATCAGAGTGAACTAATTCCAGAACTTTTACTGCTCTTGAACCTTTGTGTTTGAATGGCAATCTAGTTTGCTTTCCTTCACAACAAACTATACAATTATTTATGTCTGATGTTGCCTTCTCGGATATGGTGAGTCCTTTCACCAAGCCTTTACTCAATTTACACAAATCTGTTTTATTTATATGTCCTAACCGTCTATGCCATAAATTTCCTGACTTAGGATCTGTAACTAACAAACAATTAATATTATTTATCATAAGTTTATATACTCCACCTGTAAGTACCGCCACTGCAACCAAAGTGTTATTTTTGCTATAAATTTTGCATTTATTATCATTGAAAACAACCCTGTTACCCTTTCTGGTAAGAGCGCTAACAGATAATAAATTTGCTGACAATTGTGGTACATAATGAGCATCCTGTACTTCAACATCATAAACTTGACCATAAACCGCTGTCCTAAGAGAAACGCTGCCACAAGACACTACCTTCAATTGCATATTGTTAGCTGTCCTTACTTCCTGCACATCAGGTTTCTTGTTGTATTCTCTTAAATTGTTATTGTCATTCACAAGATGAATACTGGCTCCAGAATCAACATACCAATCTGTTTTATTATAACTACCAGTTGAAAAAACTCTGTTAAATTCATTTTTATCAGGCTCATTATTCACATTATTGAAACGACATTTATTTTTATAATGACCAAGTCTTTTGCATTTAAAACACCTAACTTCCTTTTTAGTATCAAAATTGTTGGAGTTTGAAACTTGGCGCTGCTTGTACCTGCCATTTTGTTTTGCTACAAAGGCGCTCTCATCATTATTAACTGCAACATCGTTGCCTATATCCAGCAGCTTCGTTTTTATTGTGTCCGTTGTAATGGCTATACCGGAATGCTCAATCGCCATAATCATCGGCGAAAACTTTTCCGGCAATCCTGCCAAGAGCAAAGAGCCTATCCACTCATCATCAATATTAAATCCTGTTCCCCTCAATCTCTGCCCTGTTTCTATTATTTGATTGACATATGAGCTCATGGATTCACAATTAATTAATCTAGTAGAAATTAATGTCCTTAAGAGATTAATCCTTCGAGTGAAACCTGAATCACTATACATCGCCTTTAATTTGGACCATAGCTGGGCTGAGGTTTTTGTTTCTTTTACATGTACATATAAACTTGTATCTAATGTTAATATCAATTTTGCTCTTGCCTTTTTATCCTTGATCACATCAATTTCTGCCTCGTGCTTTGGCTCTACAATGCATTCTGCTAAATCTTCTAAGATTAGAAAATTTTCTGCTGCAAACGCCCAATCGTCATATGTTTCACGTCCTTTTAACTTCGGTACATTCACCAAGTATCCCGACGACATAATGATTAAAAAGGCACTAAACTGTTATTCAATAAACTTAAAAAAAACATGGGATCTGGGCCCATAACCTGTAGAATTTATGTTGAAAGTTTATGTGAATAATAATACAACCGTTTATGCAGAAGGATAAAAAACAGACTGACTGATTATATATTCTTTAACTAATCACATTCATTACAAACATTATTAACAATCACTTGTTTTACATAAAAACAAAAGACAAACATATATACATAAACATAGTAGACACAGAGCGTTTAGTATTAATCTTCAACACTTTCAAACTTCAGGACGGTGAACATAAGTGTCAGATGGCACAACACCATCTCCCTTGGAAAGATTATAGTGCTAACTAGGATTCAGTACTATAATCATAAATCAAATCACAAATTATCGAAATTCATATTTGCAACCAAGAAAAATAGAAATAAAAATATGTGGGAGATTGGCAGGTCGCGTCAATTTTAGTAAGCGACACAAAAATAATAATTGACATGGGTTTTTGTTGGATCATTTGTTTTGAACTTGTAAAGTTTTGGTTCAAATAAATTCATGAAATTCATCATGGTATAAATGAATAAATATTTTATTAATCGGCAAATTGTTTGATTTCCGATAGTGGTGACTCCTGTCGTTTGATATTATGCCGCGCCAACACGGACATTTTAGCTGCCACAAACTGCACATTCCTGAATTTATTCCAAATGACTTGCAACTTTGGTTTGCTTTGGTAGAGAAGGCATTCGCATCTTCCAATATCCACGATGAGAAGGAGAAATATGGATTATTGGTTACCAGGTTGGATATTAGACATTCAACCGAAGTGCGAGATTTAATAATCAATGAGCCTGAAGAGAAGCCTTATTCTACATTAAAAGCTGCGTTAATTTCAAGGTTAGGCACTTCGGAGAAGTCAAAGTTGCAGTTGTTTATGTCTGATGTAGATTTGGGTGATAGGACGCCTTCTCAATACCTACGTCATTTGAGGACTTTAGTCGGGACTTCGATGACCGATAACGCAGTTAAAGCCATATGGTTATCCAGACTTCCAGTGGAAATTCAACCATTTTTGGAGATTTCTTCTGGAACACAGTCAATTCAAGAGATAGGTGAACTAGCTGACCGCTTATTTATTAACCATTCACAGCAGCGTGTAGCTGTGATTACAGATGCACAAACCTCTGAGATTGAAACAAAGAATGCTGATCTGCGTCAATTGCGTCAAGATATCGAAGCTGTTTCAAAGCGTTTGGATAAGATTCAAATGTATCATAAGAAGGAAGTGTCGTTTAGAAGACGACAAGATAACTTATGTCGGTTTCATAGACGCTACGGAAGTCATGCGAGGAGGTGTATATCGCCATGTAATTTTAAGTCGGGAAACGATACGGGCGGTCACTAATGGCGACTAGTGACAAACGCCCAAATAACTCACGCCGCATTTTCATCACAGATAAGAAGACAAATGTGAGTTTTCTGATAGACACTGGATCCGATGTATGTGTGTACCCGCGCAGTTTGGTGAGATGTCCCCGTAAGAAATGTTCATTTGGGCTTTCAGCAGCAAATGGAACACCGATAGCTACATACGGTATGTTATCTTTAAAGTTAGATTTTGGACTTAGCAAAACCTTATCTTGGAATTTCGTGATAGCAGAGGTGTCGCGTCCTATTATTGGTGTAGATTTACTTGCTTATTTCAATCTCGCGATTGATGTTAAAAACGTAATTAGTTGAAACCCCTGCAGATTCAACGAAACAACTTCAATCGAAAAATAGAATTATACCTTCTATTAAAATGATGACAGCCACATTGTATTCACATGATAAAATTAAATATAATAAAAATAAAAATATTCAGAGGAGTATCCTGACCTAATACGGCAGTCTGCATTAGGGGTGTGCAAACTTGTTACTCAACATCATATCGAAACTACATCGGGACCACCCATAGCACATAAACCACGTCGCCTTGCACCAGATAAGTTAAAAGCTGCTAAATATGAGTTCGAAGCAATGATTAAAGCAGGGACAGCACGACCGCCCAAGAGCTGTTAGTCTTCGCCTTTACATATGGTACGAAAAGGTTCTGGATGGCGACCTTGTGGAGACTATCGCAGGTTAAATGCGCGGACTCAACCGGATAGGTACCCAGTTCGCCATATCCATGATTTTGCGCAAGCATTATGTGGTAAGGTGATATTTTCTACTATTGATTTAGTGAAAGCTTACAATCAAATCCCTGTAGCTCAGGAAGACATTGCAAAAACTGCAATCACTACGCCTTTCGGGCTATTCGAATTTCCGTTTATGACGTTTGGCTTACGCAATGCAGCGCAAACTTTTCAGCGGTTCATGGATGAAATTTTGCGAGGTTTGGACTTCTGTTATGCATACATCGATGATATATTGGTTGCATCGGAATCGCACAAACAGCATATACAACATTTACATAGTGTATTCAAGAAGTTGCAAGAATTCGGTGTTGTAGTCAATCCAGCAAAATGTATCTTCGGACAACCAAAAGTAAAGTTTTTAGGATATGAAGTCTCAGCCAACGGAACTAAACCTTTAGCAGACAAGATACTAGCTATACAAAATTACGAAAGGCCTAAGACGGTACAACAGTTACGTCAATTTTTAGGTATGTTAAATTTTTACCGACGCTTCATTCCGAAAGCCGCAGAAGTACAAGTGCCGTTAACCAACAAGTTGTGTGGTAATGTGAAGAAGAATGCTGTATTGAATTGGGATTCAAATATGGAGAAAGCGTTTGAAAAGTGTAAAAAAAGTTTAGCAGAAGCAACGTTATTGATGCACCCGCGTTTAAACGCTCCTCTAGCTATAGTTTGTGATGCTTCCGACCACACTATAGGAGCGGCGTTGCAGCAACGAATTTATGGTGCATGGGGTCCATTAGCTTTTTTCTCGAGAAAATTGAATGCAACAGAAAAGAAATATTCGACTTATGACAGAGAACTCCTTGCAATTTACGACGCTGTAAAATTTTTTAGACATATGGTAGAGGGAAGAGAATTTGTGATATATACTGATCATAAACCTATCACTTACGCGTTTAAAAAGAAAGATAGCCAGTGTACGCCGAGACAGTTTCGCTACCTTGATTTTGTTAGTCAATTTTCGACTGACATCAGACATGTATCGGGTCAAGATAACGTGGTAGCAGATGCTTTATCCCGTATAGAGATAGTTAACAAATCTGATCTAGATTTTAAGGCGATTGCAGATGAACAACATAAGGATATAGACATGGCACAACTGTTATTACATTCTGACCATTCTCTTAAATTAAAAAGAATTTTTATTGAAGAATTGGGAACATCGCTATTGTGCGATGTATCTCAACCAATCATTCGGCCGGTGATACCAAGAAGATTTCGCCGTGCTATATTCAATAGCCTACATGGTTTGTCGCATCCTGGAGCAAATGCTACCATTAGATTGATAACGCAACATTATGTATGGCCTTCCATTAAGAAGGATTGTCGACAATGGGCTCGCAGCTGCCTAGATTGTCAGCGCTCAAAAATTAGTCGACACATTGTCTCAAGACCGGGAGTATTTCCATTGCCAGGAGCACGATTTGAGCATGTACACGTCGACATCGTGATTATGCCGTTATCAGATGGATATCGTTATTGTCTAACATGCGTAGATCGTTTTTCACGTTGGCCTGAAGCAATCCCTATAGAAAATCAGGAAGCAGCTACAGTAGCAAGAGCATTCTTTTCTAACTGGATAGCAAGATTCGGAGCTCCCTTAAGAGTTACATCAGATCAGGGTAGACAGTTTGAATCGTGTTTATTTGAGCAGCTCAACCGATTAATGGGAACTACACATTTCAGGACAACTGCTTATCACCCGGCTTCTAACGGTATGGTTGAAAGATTTCATAGACAATTAAAAGCCGCGTTAAGATGTCATAATACTGAGCGTTGGACTGAGATATTACCAACTGTTATGCTTGGTATTCGATCAGCATGGAAAGAAGATCTTCAAGCGACTGTCGCTGAGATGTTATATGGCGAGACTTTAAGATTACCGGGTGCCATGCTGGTACCAACCCAAGAGACCAGTCATAGTGAAACCGATTTTGTAAAAAATCTTAGGAAGCAGATGAAAATGGTTAGACCTGTGACTGGCACAAGGCATGGAGTAAAACCAACCTTTAGGTTCAAGGAGATAGAAAATGCTAAATATGTATTCCTTCGAAATGATGGACCCAAAAGACCTCTGCAAAACCCTTATGAAGGCCCATTTGAAGTTTTATCACGATCTTCAAAAACTTTCAATTTAATGATACGGGGTAAAAATGTCACCGTTTCAGTAGATCGGATTAAACCAGCCTACGAAATAGCGGTAGAAACAAATTATTGAGATGTTTACAATCACCCACGAATGGTTTCTTCGTGACAACGTCACTGGGAGGGGGAATATGTGGGAGATTGGCAGGTCGCGTCAATTTTAGTAAGCGACACAAAAATAACTAGTTGAAGGTGCATTTAGCCTGAAGGCAAGTTGCATGAACTTCCCGAAATGTGTAAATAATATACTTAATCGATCCAATTTTAGAATAAGCAACTTGATCTGCCTTTAACAATATTTTTTTATTTTTTAATAATATTAAGAAATTTATATTTATCACTATCATTGATTATAAAAAAATATTTTTTATTCTTTTTTATTATTTTTTATATAATCTGAATACATAAGTGGTTCTCATTGTGACAAAATTGTATCGACGCATACGATTATTTTTCCAAATTGTAGAAAACGATGATAATTATTATAACTTGATTAAAGTAAAGAATTTCTTGGTCATTTCACGACCTTGGAGACGAAGTATATTTTCTAGGCAGAGGCTTCATATGTTTTTGATTTTTCAAAATCGGTTCGGTAGGATGAGCTTAAATGTGGACGAAAATTAACACTTTTTTTCAACAGTTAATTACAAGAAAACGGCTCGGTAGATTTTCACCTAAAATTAATCAGTACCATTCCTAACTAATATCTTTCGAACAGTTTTCGATTTTTCAAAATCGGTTCGGTAGGATGAGCTTAAATGTGGACGAAAATTTAACACTTTTTTTCAACAGCTAATTACAAAAAACGGCTCGGTAGATTTTCACTTAAAATTAATCAGTACCATTCCTAACTAATATCTTTCGAACAGTTTTTGATTTTTTAAAATCGGTTCGGTAGGATGAGCTTAAATGTGGACGAAAATTTAACACTTTTTTTCAACAGTTAATTACAAGAAAACGGCTCGGTAGATTTTCACCTAAAATTAATCAGTACCATTCCTAACTAATATTTTTCGAACAGTTTTTGATTTTTCAAAATCGGTTCGGTAGGATGAGCTTAAATGTGGACGAAAATTTAACACTTTTTTTCAACAGTTAATTACAAGAAAACGGCTCGGTAGATTTTCACCTAAAATTAATCAGTACCATTCCTAACTAATATCTTTCGAACAGTTTTTGATTTTTTAAAATCGGTTCGGTAGGATGAGCTTAAATGTGGACGAAAATTTAACACTTTTTTTTCAACATTTAATTACAAGAAAACGGCTCGGTAGATTTTCACCTAAAATTAATCAGCATCATTCCCAAATGATATCTTTCGAACAGTTTTTGATTTTTCAAAATCGGTTCGGTAGGATGAGCTTAAATGTGGACGAAAATTTAACACTTTTTTTCAACATTTAATACAAGAAAACGGCTCGGTAGATTTTCACCCAAAATTAATCAGCATCATTCCCAAATGATATCTTAGGAACAGTTTTGTGATTTTTCAAAATCGGTTCGGTAGGATGAGCTTAAATGTGGACGAAAATTTAACACTTTTTTTCAACAGTTAATTACAAGAAAACGGCTCGGTAGATTTTCACCTAAAATTAATCAGCATCATTCCCAAATGATATCTTTCGAACAGTTTTTGATTTTTTAAAATCGGTTCGGTAGGATGAGCTTGAATGTGAACGAAAATTTAACACTTTTTTTCAACATTTAATTACAAGAAAACGGATCGGTAGATTTTCACCTAAAATTAATCAGCATCATTCCCAAATGATATCTTTGGAACAGTTTTTATTTTTCAAAATCGGTTCGGTAGGATGAGCTTAAATGTGGACGAAAATTTAACACTTTTTTTCAACAGTTAATTACAAGAAAACGGCTCGGTAGATTTTCACCTAAAATTAATCAGCATCATTCCCAAATGATATCTTTCGAACAGTTTTGATTTTTTAAAATCGGTTTCGGTAGGATGAGCTTGAATGTGGACGAAAATTTAACACTTTTTTTCAACAGTTAATTACAAGAAAACGGCTCGGTAGATTTTCACCTAAAATTAATCAGCATCATTCCCAACTAATATCTTTCGAACAGTTTTTGATTTTTTAAAATCGGTTCGGGGATGAGCTTAAATGTGGACGAAAAGTTTAACACTTTTTTTCAAATTACAAAGAATCGGCTTGGCAGATCGTTGCACAAAACTGACAAACGATAGTCCTCACCGAAATACATCACAGCTTTTAAATTTCTAAAATCGGTTCAGGCGTTTTTGAGAAAACGTCGACCAAAAGTCTAATTTTGACAAATGCCAAAAAGACCATACTGATTTTTTGCAAACTTTGACGAATTTTTAAAGCTAAACCAGTTGTCGTAGGGCCGTAATATTTTAGTATGACCTAGAAAACTATGGTATCTATCGTCAAAAAAATAATCATAAAAATCGTCGAAATTTTTTTTTTAAAAACTTTATTACAAGAAAACGGCCCGGCCGATCTTTACCAAAAACTAATCAGCACAATTCCCAACCAATATCTATCGAACGGTTTTTGAATTTTCAGAATCGATTCAGAATTGCGGGCTAAAACGTGGACGAAAAATTTTTCACTTTTCTGCAATTTACAAAGAAACGGCCCGGCCGATCGCCGCACAAAACTCAGAGATACATCAAATGGCTTTTAAATTTTTGAAATCGGTCCAGCCGTTTTGAGGAAAACGTCGATTTACGGCAAAAAATCTGTTCACACACCACACAACACACACACATACACACACACACACACACACACACACACACACATACTTTTTCCAAATTTGGTCTCATTCGATTCAGAATGGCTGAAAACGTCCAGAAAACATAAAATTAGCGATTCGGTTTTTTGATGAATGAAAACATTAAACTTCTCCTTCGGGAAGTTAAATAATTGACATGGGTTTTTGTGGATCATTTGTTTTGAACTTGTAAAGTTTTGGTTCAAATAAATTCATGAAATTTATCATGGTATAAATGAATAAATATTTTATTTATCGGCAAATTGTTTGATTTCCGATAAATAAAATATGACTTAGTGTCAAAATATTAATATTATGAAAATTACATCTAGATAGTTGAACTTAATCTAAAACATTTTAATAACAATGGTAAAATAAATATAAATATTAACACAACTAATATAGTACGTAATGTTTAATCCTATTAATATGAACCTTTAATGATTTAGATCCACACAGCAAAGTATAATTAACAGGTGAATCTCTCGATTGAATCTCGTATGGACCAATACATGGCATAACTAATTTACGGGACTTTCCTTTAGAATTGGATTCATTCTTTAGGAGTAGCATATCTCCAACATTGAATTCAGCTTCTTTAGAAGACTTATCATAATTTAGTTTGAAAAGTTCTTTAGAAGAAATTAGGTTTTCTCGAGCAATATCAACAGCAGATTTTATTCTAAGTTTTATTTCTTCGGCATAGTTATCGAAGGTATATGGAGGATATTGTGGTGTAGGATGTGAAGATGGAAGTTCGGGGTTATATCAAAACTTAATTCTTTTATAAGTACGTTTATATCCTTGATGGCCGCCTAAAGGTGTGTGATGATACTCTTTGATAATTCTTAATTGATCCGAATGGGTTAGAGGGTCTGAAGGCCGATTGAATATGGAAACATTGATGTTAGAATTTTTAAAAATAAATCTGATCATAGATCGAATTTCGCCTTGCTTTAGTCTATCCTCTATTGGTAGGCAAGGTAAGGCCAGATCTTTTAAATCTAATTCTAAACATAGCTCTCGTAAATTGATAAAACACTTAAATAAAATTTTATAAGTGGCTAAATCGGGTTGTCTTAATTTAGTTATTAAATAAAAAACATAATATTTATCATTAAACTTAATATATGCTACATCTCCTACTTCTCTACGTTGGGTAACTAGTTCATTAATATGGTTAAATTTGATCTTAAAATTATTGAAAAATGTATTATTACTATTAAAGTCCTGAGGTGAATCTATACAAAATGACGTGTTTTCTAAAAATAAAAAAAATAATTTAAAATCCTTAACCCTAGTATTAATTATAATATTGTTACTTAAATTATTCTTAAATTCTTTATATGTATCTTCATCAGTTATATGAAAAATCCTACTTAGGGCATCCGCATTGGTGTTGGCGGATCCCTTCCTATAAACTATCTTATAATCGCATTCCTCTAACTTCATACGCCAACGCATGAGTCTGGAGCCTGGGTCTTTTAAATTCATGAGCCATATCAAGGGCCGATGATCAGTAACTATAAAGAATTTGACACCATAAATATACGGTCTGAAATGACGCACTGCCCAAACAACAGCTAATAATTCTTTATCTACAGTGGAATAATTTTCCTTTGCCTTATTTAATGTTCTGCTAGCAAACGCGACAGGCAAATCCTTGCCAATGTTCCCTTCTGATAAAACCGCGCCAATTGCTTTGCCAGAGGCATCAGTCGTTACATTAAACGTCTGTTGGAAATTCGGGTATTGCAAAACTGGGGCACTAGTTAAAAGACTCTATAAAGTTTCAAAAGCTTGTTGTTGGGGTGAGGATCATATGAATTTATTAGATTTTTTCAAAATCTCGCTCAAAGGCCTCGAAATCTTATAAAAGTTTTCGATAAACCTTCGATAATAACCTGCTAGTCCAAGAAATGATTTGATCTTTTACCGATTTCGGAACAGGTAAATTGATTACCGCGTCAATTTTAGAGTTGTCGGGTTTTATACCAAAAGGTGTTATTATATGCCCTAAATAATAAACCTCTTTACACAAGAAATCACATTTTTGAGGCTGCAACCGTAAATTATTGCTGCGCAGCCTTTCCAATACTTCACTTATTTTTTTAAAATGTTTCTCAAGAGTATTCGAGTAAATGACAATATCGTCTAACTATACAACGCATTTTATTCTTTGCAACCCAGACAATACGGAATTCATTAATCGTTGAAATGTTGCTGGGGCATTTTTTAACCCATATAGCATGCGTTTAAAATGGAAATGAGAGCATTGAGTCGAGAAAGCAGTTTTAGACTTATCATTCTAACTCATTGAAATTTGGTGAAAGCCAGAAGCCAAATCAAGAGTAGAAAAATATTCTGAGTTGCTTAATTGGTCAAGAATTTCTGAATTGTTTGGTAAGGAGAACGAATATCCTATTGTAACCTCATTAAGTCTCCGAAAATCAACAAATAATCTCCATTTTAAATTACCCGAATCGGACTTCTTCGGAACCAAAAGTAAAGGCGCATTCCAAGGGCCAATATTGTGTTCTATGATATCATTTTCTAATAACTCGGATACTTGTTTATTGATTTCGCTCTTATGGCGATCTGGTAAACGATAGGGCTTAACATTAATAGGAGGAGTATGAATGCTATGTTCAATAGAAGAAGAAAAAGGAAGTTTGTCGCCTTCGACATAAAAAATATCAATAAAATTTGTACAAATTTCTTTAAGTAATTAACATTCAATATCATTTAAAACATCAGTTTTTAAAGCAAAAAAGATTTTGTCTATTCTATCTGGATTAGTATTAAAAGTAACTTGTTTTATAAGTTTAGGGCTTTCAGAAATATCTTAAATATCTGGCAAGGTATCTACATTAAAAATGGGTAAGTTTAAATCTACTTCCTTATCATTAGAATTTACAATATTAATTACACAAGCAAAATTTGACGGTGAAACTATGGTACTAGCGACAAAAACTCCTGCACTTAATTCAGTTTTTTCAATTACTTTCACAGCATTGGTGTTGTTAGTAATTTGAACCACGGTTTCAGACCTTGAATTTAGTTTAATATTTGATGGAGAATATCGTAAAGGCAAAATAATTGAGTCATTGAATTTGAGTATTGAGTTAGGAATGTCGATACTTCCACCAAAAGCTTTTAAGAAATCTATGCCCTCTATACCATGCCCTTCAATAGGCAACTTACTTATCACTAACTACATTAAATACAACATTTGCTTTCTTGTTCCCTAACAGTGTGTGAAACTTGGGTTTGGCTAGTTGAAGCAACAGGCTCTACATTACTACGAGGGTCATTCAACAAGTACTTAGCCTACAAAAGAAAAACGAAGATTTTTGAAAAGCGGCGATTTATTTTTCAACATAATCTCCTTCAAGCTCGATACACTTGGCCCAGCGATGCTCCAACTTTTTTAACCCGTCCAAAAAATATGTTTTTTCGAAGGCTGCAAAATAGGCCTCCGTGGCGGCGATGACCTCATCATTTGACCTAAATTTTTTCCCGACGAGTGATTTTTTCAGATTTGGAAACAAAAAATAATCGCAGGGGGCCAAATCTGGAGAGTAAGGTGGATGGGGCAGCAATTCGTAGTGCAATTCGACCAATTTGGCCATGGCGACGGCGGATATGTGAGTGTATCTACTACGTTTATCTTAGAGCGCTGTTGTTCATTATAGATTTTTTTACGACAATCCTTGATTAAATGACCAGACCTCTTACAATAGTTGCAAAAGGTTTCAAATTTAATTTTAGGTTGAGCATTAATGTTTGGCAAGACATTGATTTTAGGGCTAAAAGAGGTCGAAGTGTTAGAATCAGACGTAGGTTCTTTCTCTTTAGCAAATTCAGCGGCTTCCCTAAGTGTCTGAAAGTTTTTCGCTTTAACGAGTAGTCTCAAGGAAGGCTGAAGGCCCTCCTGGAAAATATGCAATGCTTGGTCCCGTAAAAGTTCATTACAAAAAGAGCTTGAATTTGAAATTTTGCTACGTTTAATTGTTGCTTCAATCAAATCTGTTAAAATACGTTCTAACCTATTTTCGTAATCACTTAATAAATTTCATTATTAAATTTTTTTTTTATTACACTTCATTATTATTTGTAATACATTTAATTATGTTTAATTATTTATATGAGAAATTGGAGATTTGACCACCTATCACTTATTCTGTTTATACATTTAAACAAACATGTAAATGTAAGCATTTTTCAGATGTTCTGCTAGTGGTCATGCGATGAGGTTGTTATGTATTGTATATGTCAAAAATAATGTGTTTATTTATAGTACTTTCGATTCTAAAAGCGCTTGTAACTGTTTTTAAGTTCATGGCAAGAGCTTTATGTACCTAAAAGCAACTAGTTAGAAGCCGAGGGTCCTAATTAGAACTTATTTTTTGACTCGGGTAGCCCTATCTGTCTATCAAAGAGATAACAGAAATTTTAAGGGAACGCGAATGAAAAGAAAAATAATTTAAATACCTTCCTGTCCAAGTTGGTTTCTGATACCAATGACTCAGGACGGAATTATTAACTTTATTTTTAGTGATTCTTAAGGGGGTATTCTACTGTAGAGACATGAATTTCGCACGGTTTTTGAAGCGCTGTATAAAGGAAACAAATAATATTTTTACTATCAATTTTTTATAATTTGTCTACTGATATTTTATTATTACAAAAAAAAAATTATTAAAAAAAAAATTAAAATTCACAAAGTTATGAGCAGTCAAAGTGGGGGCTCAAAAAAAGAGGGTGTCCTGGCGTGCATGATTCCAACCATCCTGGTGATCCGAAACATAAAAAATATATGGATTCTTAATTATGTATTATAGATGCCGCTATCGTATGACCCTTGGATAAGTTAAAAAAAAATTTGTTTGAATGGCGGCAGTTTGAAAAAAAAATTCATGTTTTTTTTAACAATTCCGAATTTTTTAAAAACACTAAATGAAAAGTTATAGTTTTGGGCAAGGTCCATGCGATAAAGCGATGTATAGAGAAGATCCTCTCCAAATTTGAAGTAAATAGGTTCATTAGAACTCGAGATATCCTAACCGCCAGCTCGAAAAAAGTAGTTCCGAGAAAAACGCGTTCAAAGTTTTGAGACTCGGTCGGACCCGAACCGAGGCCACGTCACTAAAACGGCTATAACTCAGGAAATAATAGTAATTTTGAAAAATACTTTTAATGACATATTTTTGAATAACTAACCTTTGTAAAAAAAATATGCAAAAAAAAATTCGATTTTTTCAAAATTCTACCCCCTTATGTCTAAAAAGCTAATAGTCATCCGATTCAGTCTCACAAGTGAACTAGTCTAATGTGTCGACAACGTGAAAATCGTCAAGGGACAACAGAACGTCATCAACATATCTATAATAAAGGTGAGGTGTGGAACAGAAAGATTAGATAAAACAAAATTTTCCAAAATTTGTAATGTTAAATCAGCCGCAGGGGGGGGCTAATGCTAGACCCCATGGGCAAACCAAAAATCTGTGAATAAAATTTATCATCAAATCAAAAGTAAGTCTTAACAAAAATGAAATTTAAATTAGTCTTGAACCAAACCGAGTCAATCGAAGTCTGATGTTGGATATCCATCCAACGGTCAGAAGCAGCTTCTAATGCCAAATCCTAAGGAATATTCGTAAAAAGGGAAATGAGATCAAAACTAACAAAGGAAGAATTGGGAGGAATTGTAAAATTATTTAAATTTTTAACTAAACTAAAAGAATAGGGTACATTAAATTTTGATAAAATAGAAACCTTAGAGAGAATGGTGCTGATATATTCGGAGAGTTTACTTAAGGGAGAATTTAAGTCAGAAACAATAGGTCTGAGGGGTAAATTAGGTTTATGAACCTTAGCAAGACAATACAACTTGGGAAAACTGGGATGAAAGACTTTTAAGGAAAAACCTAATGATTTGGAGATAAGAATAAGTTTGTGAGTTTGTTTGTTTAAATGATCGGTGGGGTCGTTAATTAAAGGTTTATAAAAAGTTTCGTTGTTTAATAAGTCGTAAGTTTTTGAAAAATAATCCGACCTGTCTAAAACCACAGTAAGATTGCCTTATCAGCTTTGTTGACTATGATATCTGGATTATCCTTCATAAGCTTTTCGCATAATTTTAAATTCCTAACAATTTCTAAATGTAAAGGAAGGGAACTAAAATTAGAATTATTCTTTTTGATAAAAGATAAAAATTTGCTACAACACATGGATCTAAATTTTGTTTCTTTATCTGGGTTATTCAATTTTTTTAAACCAAACTTCAAATTACTAAGTACCTTAATGAAATTAAAGTTGGATTTGAGAAAAGAAAATTTAGGACCAAGGGCAAAGATATACTTTAAATTAGGGGGGATAGGTGTGTTAGAATAGTTTTTGAGCCATTTATCTATTAAATTTTCACTTATCAACGGTACAATAGATTTATTAAAATTATCCAAATGCTTATCAATTTTTTTCATATGAGCCAATTTTAATTTTGTAGAAATTCTGTCATATTTCAAATTTTCAAATTCTAGAAAATTTTCCAAAATGAGAGGTTCCAAAGTAGAAGTTAAAACATTTTTTAAATTTTCAATTTTACATTTAAGAGAAGAAATGTAGGAAAAACTATTTTTAATTTCAAGTGACATAGCTTCAAAACTAATGTTACATAACTTTTTGTTAAAGAAAGAAGATGTTAAATGATTGAACTTAAAACGCATTAATTTTGTGTCAAAAAACTTAAGAATCAATTTATATTTTCTGCAACGTAATAGAAAATTTTGTTTGATAATAGCTTTGATCAATTTCAAAGTTAAAGAAGAAAATGTGGAAAGTTTTACCCTGGTATGGTATCCATAATGCAACTCAACAAAATTAAAGAAAGACAGCTGGTCATTAGATGGAACAGGAACAAGATGCCCAGAGTAATTTTGAACCGAAGTCGGAGGAAGATGATCTTGAACAAAATTCCGAAGATGAAATCCGAAAGGGTGAATCGGAAACCCACAACGATGCGAAGAACCAACATAATGATGAACAGGGAAAGTATGAGGTCCATAAAACGGAGGTGGATGTAAGCGTACTAAAAATTGATATATATATATATACATGGTCTGTTCAAAAAGTACCCGGAATTACTAATAATTAAATTTCGCGGGTCTGGAGTGTCTGATTGTCAAATTTTTTTTTTATTGTGTTGGTATACATGCCCCTAAAGTATGATGAAATTTTCAGCTATATTCACTGTTTACTTTGTCTGTGGTAGTCGCTAAGGTTCGACGTGTTTTTCTGAGCTCGGCGATTTTTACAATGGAAGAATTGAAAAAGTCAAAGAATTTGTATTAAATTTTGCGTAAAAAATGAAATAAAGTGTTGCAAAGTGCAAAAATTCACCAGATATGGCTCCGTGTGACTTTTTCCTATTCCCAAAGTTGAAGAGACCCATGAAAGGACGGCGGTTTTCCTCGATTGAAGAAAATCGCCGAGAGTGCTCAAGGACATATCAAAAAGTGAATATCAAGGGTGCTTCGAAAATTGGAAAAAACGCTGGCATAAGTGTATTATATCTGGGGGGACTACTTTGAAGGGGACCACATTAATGTAGACGGATAAATAAATATTTTTTTGAAAAAACGAAAATTACGAAAACTTTTTGAACAGACCTCGTATATATATATACGAGGTGTGTTCAAAAAGTACCCGGAATTACTAATAATTAAATTTCGCGGGTCTGGAGTGTCTGATTGTCAAAATTTTTTTTTTATTGTGTTGGTATACATGCCCCTAAAGTATGATGAAATTTTCAGCTATATTCACTGTTTACTTTGTCTGTGGTAGTCGCTAAGGTTCGACGTGTTTTTCTGAGCTCGGCGATTTTTACAATGGAAGAATTGAAAAAGTCAAAGAATTTGTATTTAATTTTGCGTAAAAAATGAAATAAAGTGTTGCAAAGTGCAAAAATTCACCAGATATGGCTCCGTGTGACTTTTTCCTATTCCCAAAGTTGAAGAGACCCATTAAAGGACGGCGGTTTTCCTCGATTGAAGAAAATCGCCGAGAGTGCTCAAGGACATATCAAAAAGTGAATATCAAGGGTGCTTCGAAAATTGGAAAAAACGCTGGCATAAGTGTATTATATCTGGGGGGGACTACTTTGAAGGGGACCACATTAATGTAGACGAATAAATAAATATTTTTTTGAAAAAACGAAAATTACGAAAACTTTTTGAACAGACCTCGTATATATATAAATTTTTTTAATAACAAATTAAGTGGTCTTTTTCTTTCCTGCTCTTTTGCACTCCATCTTTTTTATTTGCACTTTTCTAGTATTTTCTTGGGATGATGTCTTTGTTTGCTGATCAAATCAACAAATTCGTTTCATGAATGTTTCATGATTACCAAACTGTCCATTATCTATTAAATTTATAAGCTCTTGTCCTGCACGTTTTATTATGGCATATCGAGCCTCTTTATTATTTTCTGTACTCGTTTGCATACTCGTTTGTTTGCAGATCTTCTGAACTTCTAAAACTTTCACATTTTTGTATCATATCTCTTTCTAGCAATTCATGCTTAAAACCCGTATTTGATGGGAAAACTCTCACACATGCGTGGATGTGCTTACAAATGTATCATTAAATCAAATACTCTTTACAACTGCATGTTTATATATGAAAACAAATCTTACATGGTTCACATCTAATGCAAGTACTATTACAAGTTTGATTTTTCTTAATAACCGCGTATGGCAAATTCTGTTGCCAATATATTTTATTGTATTTTGGAATTGGTTTCTGTAATATCAGGCAATAATGTTGCGCTTCTCATGTGGCTTATTCGTATATCTCTCTGTCTGGTCGATAGTAACATTCCATCTAATCTTCGGGTCCTTTGCTGAAAAGAAAGGATTTCAAGAAGTAACACCATTTGAGTGGCCTTATCCATTCTTCTAGAGCACTTTCTTTTAAAAACTCGACTTTTTATTTGACTGTGAAATCTTTCTAAATACATGTTAGTGTTAATTCTTATTCTTTTCCAATAACAATACGCCCAGGTAGTTGCTCATTTGCAGTAAACTTTGCTAAATTATGCAACAAATAACTTAACATTGTCGTCTGTACTAATTTCTGATAAATGATTTCGCGTTTCTCTTTATTTGTGATCTTGTGTGATGCTGCTCTCTTCCAGCTCCTGGGCACATGCCAACAGCATAAAAGTATATACTGTGGCTCATCCATGACGTCTGACCATGCATTGAAATGAGCTGGAGAGTCACCTGTCATGAATGTCTTTGTTTTAATTATGCCTACTACCTTGGTAATTTCTTGAAAATATATTTTACATAAAACTTCATCCTGCCCGCAACTGGGATTTTGCTTCCAAATTCATCTACCACAAGTAGTTTATTGAATTGTTTGGTTGGGGTGTGGACGACTTTATTAATCTCGGATACTTCGAGTTCTTATTGAAAAAAAATTATAACGAGCTTATATCTTGGATATTGACAACACACTTCTTGTTTATTAATACTTCTTTTATTTAATAATAGTTTACAAGTTGTTTTCGGTGTTCACAACCCAGAACTACAGTCGGCAACCGCACTAACTAATGCAGGGTTACACAACCTGCTGCAATGCGCCCGGGATATGAAACCGTTATTTTAATACAATATTATTATATTTTTATAAAATAAATGATAACGTTCATTACATAACATCATGTAATAGTCTTAGGCATTGGTTCCATGTGTAGCATCAATGCAAACTCTATCGGCCCCAAAGTCCTTTAACATTATAAACTGCATTTTAGTCATTGCTAGAATGAAATCCTCATCTTCAAGCCCATAATTAGCTGTGCCATTTCCAACATCTTTATGAAATGCAACCTTGAATCTATTATTTGTTCTCATCTTCTGTAATCACATTTTAACGCTGACTCTATCAAATGAGGGTAAAACCTTTTTTTGGCAAATGCTATTGACAGTAGGAAAATCGGAAGTTATGAATGGTGAATTAGAATGAGGTGCTTGTGATGTATGAGGATTGATACTGGTATTATTAAAAATGTATTGTAAGATATGAATCCCTGGGTGGGCGTATCGAAAACTAAAAATTTCTCTGGCAAAAGATTCAGATATATCTTTATTATATAACTTGACTAAATTGAAAGGTTTTTTTCATTACATCAATATCATTTAATGCTTTTAAAGTTTAAGACTGCAAAATGCTGAAATTTGAAATAATTTCATTCATTGGAAAAACGTGATTTGAGTTGGTTAATGACCATGTCCAATACTCGATAAAATATATTATCCTTGGACAAACTCTCCGGATCTTGGAGAGGCTCATCTTCACATATGTAAAAAAAAATTGTAAATTTGTTGAACTGTTTAAAAAAAATGCATAGCAATAATTTCTCTCTCCGCATCATCGAGTACGGACGGCATTTGACTCTACATCTTTTATTAGTTTTTGAACTCTACCATAAGTATCTTTCATTGTATTAACACCTCAATATCCAGGTTCAATGTTTATAGTGTTATTGAAGTTATTTCAGTTTCTCTATTAGAAATTCCATTTTTTCATACTATGTCAAAAAAAGTTAAATTTGTTGAGCTGTTTAAATAAAAAAAATTTGAACTCAACCATAAGTAGGTACTTTTCATATTGCATTAACGGTTAAACATAAAAATGGAAATATAGCAATATATATTCGAAGTATTTTGCAGCCCAATCGTCGAATTAAAAGATTAAATAGATTTTTTTTTATTAGACGTTTCGATACTTAATGTGTGCCATCATTCAGTAATCTAAAAAAACATATTACAAAAATAGCAATTATGAGAAACAGAGAATTACTTTTCATGAAATTTATAATGACTTTGTAACAGTCATGTAAAAGATGAGAGGAATTCCGTTTGTTGACACAAGAAGTATTAGGGGATATAAGTAACGACTCAACTATCTTTCTAAGGTCACAATTCTTTTCAATATACAGGATGGAAGGATATATTCTGATAGCACAGTTTTAAATTGATTTGGGTTTCTAGAATTATATTAGGGGGACCGGAAAGTAATGTCGTTTTCTTACGCTAAATTCAAACACATACATTTTAACGAGTCTTTATTTTTAATCAATGATGTATTCCCCATCATTGTCAATAACCTTTTGCCATCTAGTGAGTAAATTTTCAATCCCTGATCGATAAAAATTAATTGGTTTTTCGGCAAAATATCTAGAGATGGCATTTTGGATATCATCCAAATTTGCAAATGTTTTGCCACTTAAAAAGTGTTGCAGCCCTCGGAATAAGTGGAAATCCGATGGTGCAACATCGGGCGAATATGGTGGATGAGGCAGCACCTCCCACCCCAATTCATTAATTTTTTCTAGAGTTCGCTTTGCGCAGTGCGGTCTTGCATTGTCATGTTGGAGAATGACGCCTTTTCGGTTGACAATTGCTGCCCACTTTTCAATTAAAGATTGATTTACTCGCTGCAATTGTTCTCTGTAGAGGTCTGCAGTAACAGTTTGTCCAGGTTTCAGTAATTCAAAATGAACAATGCCGCGAATACTCCACCAAACACACAAAAGCGCTTTTTTTGGGGTGTAAACCTGGCTTAGCAGTACTTCGAGGGTTTTCTTTTGGAGAGAGCCACTGCCTTTTGCGTTTTGGGTTATCATACAGGACCCATTTCTCATCTCCTGTGATCAAGCGATCAAAAAACGCTTCTGTGTTGTGTCGTTGAAGCAATAAGTTGCATGTGATTGATCGGTTAGCCTTATTCTGTTCGGACAGATTATGCGGGACCCAAACACCTGCTCTGCTTACTTTCCCAATCTGCTTCAAATGTTCTTGGATGGTCGACCAAGGTTGGTTGAGACTGTTTGACAATTCCTCGATCGTCTGACACGGATTTGCTTCCACTTCCGCCCTTAACACGTCGTTGTCTAACGCTGATGGTCTTCCTGATCGATACGAGTCGGAAAGATCAAAATTACCCGATTTGAACTTGGAAAACCACCTTTGGCATTTACGAATGTCCAGTGCATTTGGATAAACATCGCAAATATTTTTGGTAGCAACTGTTGCGTTATTTCCCTTGCGAAACTCAAAGAGCATGCAATGCCGGATGTGTACCTCTTCTGGTTTTTGGCTGGCCATTTTACACAAAATTATAAAAAAACTAGTTGGTTTGGTATTTAGCCTTGAGGCAAGTTACATGAACTTCCCGATATGTGTAAATAATCGACTTAATAAAAAAAAAGTGTAAATAATATTCTTTATCAATCCTGCTTTGAAAAAAACGATAATAATTTTAGCAAACTTTGACGAATTTGTAAAATTAAACTACTTGTCGTAAGGCCATAATATTACAGTAAGTTCTATAAGACCATGATGTATATCGCCAAAAAAAGTGCCATGAAAATCGGCTTAAATTTTTTTTCAACAATAAATTACAAGAAAACGGCTCGGTAGATTTTCACCTAAAATTAATCAGCATCATTCCCAAATGATATCTTTCGAACAGTTTTTGATTTTTTAAAATCGGTTCGGTAGGATGAGCTTAAATGTCGACGAAAATTTAACACTTTTTTTCAACAGTTAATTACAAGAAAACGGCTCGGTAGATTTTCACCTAAAATTTATCAGCATCATTCCCAAATGATATCTTTCGAACAGTTTTTGATTGTTTAAAATCGGTTCGGTAGGATGAGCTTAAATGTCGACGAAAATTTAACACTTTTTTTAACAGTTAATTGCAAGAAAACGGCTCGGTAGATTTTCACCTAAAATTTATCAGCATCATTCCCAAATGATATCTTTCGAACAGTTTTTGATTGTTTAAAATCGGTTCGGTAGGATGAGCTTAAATGTCGACGAAAATTTAACACTTTTTTTCAACAGTTAATTACAAGAAAACGGCTCGGTAGATTTTCACTAAAATTAATCAGTATCATTCCCAACTAATATCTTTCGAACAGTTTTTGATTTTTTAAAATCGTTCGGTAGGATGAGCTTAAATGTCGACGAAAAGTTTTTTTCAAATTACAAAGAAACGGCTTGGCAGATCGTTGCACAAAACTGACAAACGATAGTCCTCATCGAAATACATCAAATGGCTTTTAAATTTCTAAAATCGGTTCAGGCGTTTTTGAGAAAACGTCGATCAAAAGTCTTATTTTGACAAATGCCAAAAAGACCATACTGCTTTTTGCAAACTTTGACGAATTTTTAAAGCTGAACCAGTCATCGTAGGGCCGTAATATTTTAGTATGATCTAGAAGACTATGGTATCTATCGTCAAAAAAATAATCATAAAAATCGTCGAATTTTTTTTTTTTAAACTTTATTACAAGAAAACGGCCCGGCCGATCTCTACCAAAAACTAATCAGCACGATTCCCAACCAATATCTTTCGAACGGTTTTTGAATTTTCAAAATTGATTCAGAATTGCGGGCTAAAACGTAGACGAAAATTTTTTCACTTTTCTGCCATTTATAAAGAAACGGCTTGGCCGATCGTCGCACAAAACTGACAAACAATAGTTCTCGTCGAGATACATCGAATGGCTTTTAAATTTTTGAAATCGACCCAGCCGTTTTCGAGAAAACGTCGATTTACGGCAAAAAATCTGTTCACATACACACACACACACACACACACACACACACACATACTTTTTACAAATTTGATCTCATTCGATTCAGAATGGCTTGAAACGTCGAGAAAACATAAAATTAGCGATCGGAAAACATAAACTTCTCCTTCGGAAAGTTAAAAATTGTAATTCAATTGTCTATAACTAAACTCACAATGTTTTTGGTATGCCTCTGAACCAAACAATGAGCTGACAAATGACAATCAAGTATTGGCATGCGCAGAAACGACATTACTTTCCGGTCCCCCTAATATATATGTTATGCCCCCAATGTAACAACTATTGCAATCATTTCAGTCCAACCTGTAAACCGAATCAGTTACCCTATCAGAGGGAGTTTATGATTTGAGTGAAGAAAAATGTAACTGAACGTGCTGTCGAAACTGAAAACTAAAAGAGTATCTTCAGCAACAAATAACTTTCTTAAAAAATAAGAAAAATTACTTAAGAAAGGTAAACAAATAACACCTTTATATTTAATTAAAGAGGAAGAATTTGATTTTTAACAAGAATTGTTAAGGTATGAAGAACTGTTTAAATTGTTATGTAAAAACTCTAATGTATTTTTAATGATGTTATTAACTAAATTTGGCGAACAAGAATTATTATTCAAAACAGAACGAATTGAAGTTAGGCCGTTTACCCCAAAAGATCTCATTACTTAACCAAATGGCCCTGTCTATTTGGAATAAAGAAAAATTAAGATCTTTGTGCTTCGTAGTTTTGATGAAGAAGAGGTTAAAAAAACTTATACAACTTGCACATAGCACATACGTAATAGAGTTACTACCCTCAAGTTTACAAGTGAACTGCAAATGCTTATTAAACGAATTGAAGGAATTTAAAGTGTGTGATACATAATTTGTGAAATTATTAGTATTTTTTGATTAAATAGAAAAAAACTAAATATAATACTATAAAGTTTTAAATATAATGTACATATAAAATAATATAAAAATATCACAAAAATACAATGAACAAATATTTGTTTATTTATTAAGTTGGTGACTTTTATTTGGCTTTGTTTTTTGCTTGACAGTAATTGTATGTTCGTAATAAGCTTCGACACATTTTTTCACATTTTTAGTTGATTCTCTAAATGCGCTTGTGTAATTTGCGTTCGTAAACTTGTTTTTATTTTTAACATGAAGGAAAATGTTGTCTTGCAACAGTAGGTACTTCAGAAGCAGGAAAGTAACCGGCGATCGTGTTCTCGAAGGTTACAATAGTAGTTAGAAATAAACTCTACCATTTTGTACTATGTGGCAAAAGGCCGCACAAAAACCTCGCTATGAACACTAAAAAAACTTGATTAGTTTGCTATTATATTCAATTGATGCTAAATAAGAGTCAATGATTATGTCATCATCTAAACACTCACTCTCATACAAAGTGAAGAAATTATTCCATTTATTGGCATATTATATGGCACCATAGTATATCGTGTTTTCCTGTTATACTTGAAGGGTTTTAATATAAAAATGAAAATCTTTAGCTACATTATTGTTAGAATACAAACCTATTTTTAGTTTTGTCAACTGAGTTATTCGTGTCCAGGCATATCATCACAAACTTATTTTTATAACTCAGTCAATATTTTTCTGATTAAGTGTGCTGGTTCAAAGCATTGATGATAGCCTTCGGCTGCGAGATGCAACTAATCATACGTTAGGTCTCTCGATATTAAACCTCGTTTAAACGTGTGCACTGATTTTTTTTTATTTTAGTCGTTGAATGTAATTAATAGATGATTTATTTCCTGGAAGCAATCGCGCTGAGCGTTTGGTTTTCTCTCTATTGACAGCATAGTCAGTAAAATGATGTGTGCATTTGAAAGAAATTCTTCAATGAGGTTTACACAATTCATAATGCCTTGATAGATTTCATATGGTTTGCAATGCTCGGTGTTCTTGGTTCCTATCAAAACTACTAATATTTTAGTCTTTTTGAAAACTCGCCGATTTTATTCGGAACAAAACATTTTCTTCTTTTTCTTCTCTAATTCCAAAATTAGATGCATGCCATAGGAGGCGCATATCCTGCTGAATTTATATCCGTTAGAGCAGGGCTTCTTATTTTTTTTTATATAGCGACCCCCTTCAATTTTAAACGACCCCATCTTTCATATACTGAAATATATATTAAAAAAAAACTTTTGTAACCATTTTTTTAAATTAAAACATTATTAACATCAAACAATATTAATGTGTCGGATGTGAATGTTTATTTTTACACAAATAATTAAATCTAGGCTCAATTTGGGTTAATGCAGATCGTAATAAATTTTCAACGTTTATTTGGTATTTTGTTTTTATGTATGTTAATCTAAAAAAGGCTGGTTCACATAAATGTGTTGTACAAAATTGCAATAATTTGTTCATTGCCATTTCCGATAGTAGGGGATATTCTGATTTGATTTCTATCCAAAATACATGCACAGGCACTTTAGAAAATCTGATTCGCAAAGTAGTATCACTTGTTAATTTGGCAAATTTTTGTGCTTTTAAGTTTAAAAATCAATTTCTTTCATTTCAATTGAAACTAAATTGCAAATCCATTGTTGTGTATCGATATCATTAGGAAAATACTTATGCATGTAAACTTCTGTATTTATATTTGTATGTAGAATGTATACCAATTTTAAATTTTTATTTATAATGATTGAAAAGTATCAGATCTTTGTGACCCTTTTCCAGTAGTAACGCGACCCCCCGGTGGTCGCGATCGAGCATCACGAAATATCATCATTTTGCAAAAAAGTGCATCTTTTAGTATAATTTTCATGATAGTGGCATCATTTTGTGTTTCCAGATATGGGCCTGAAAAGTCAACTATGAAACTATTTGTTGTACAAATTGTAAATGGTTTCAATAGTGGTGCCCGTTTTTGGCCAGAAAAAGACTTTTTTTGATATTCATTATTTACGCTCTTTTCTTATCGTATATACGTATCATCACATATTAATACCAATTACTCATTGGTTAATCCCAGAATTTTTTTGTGCTTTGTATGATGTCTCCGAAATTTATTGGTCTCTAGTAAAAGATTCTAATCAAAATTTTGATCTAATATATCTTTTTCGAAACCAATTAAAATCTATTTATAATAATGAGAGACTTGACTCTTTGAAATATTAAAAATGCCGGCGATGGCTTGATTAGAATTTCCCGTTTTCAATTTGAACAAAAAATAACTAATGCTTGGAAAACGTTTCGATTATTACTGTCTTTCATTGATCTAAGCATTCCAATTATTTCTGTGATCACTTCTAGACTAATATCTGTTAATATTTTTATTTGGTCAGGCGATACAGATAAATTATTTTTCTGCTTAAATAATGAAGTTCTATCTGCCTATCTATTACGCATTTTGAATAAATATTTATCGCAGTTTTTACAATTTTTAGACATTATTAGTTTTACAATGTTAACTAAATCCTAACTAAATCACTAAATCAACTAAATCACTAAATTATATATATATATATATATATATATATATATATATATATATATATTAGGTTGGGCCGAATCATTATTGTAGTAAAATTAAGCGATATGGGCACCTTTTCATATGAAATATATGTGTTATTTAAATGAATTTTGACTTCAAAACCATATATCGCAAAAAACTCTTTAGCCAGCGAAATTTTCAATAAAATACTGATTTTAATAAGTTAATATATTAATTTAGGCATGTGAATAATTCAAATTGTGAGTTATATTTTAATTGATAGTTTGTACGGGGATAGTTTGTAATGTTTTTAAATCGGATTTAGTTTGTTGTTATTTATTTCCATCAGAGTGCGCTAGTATTTTTTTATTATAATTCTCGAAGTTTCGAAAAGAATATATTAATGTGAAAAACCCGCATTAATCTTCATTCAGTTCTGAAGTTAGACGTGAAGTATCAATGGCGAATTCTTATTTAAATTCAGGCGCAAGTGCCAGTAATTTGAATCATATGCGCTCGCATGATCAAATTACATTTGGGGAAGCAGGAGAATTTACTGGAGTAAATCTTCCGACAAGTATGGAAATTATCAGGTATTATTTTTATTTGGCCGAAAAATCAAAAAAACAAAATAAAATGTTTTCATATAAAACATTTACTCCAAATGTGGTAACGAAATTGATTCAGACGTGGGAAAAAATTGATATTCCAATTATGGAGAAACAAAGTATCGCTAGAAAATTGAACCGATTGATTGATAAATATAAAAGTACAAATAAAAGCAAGTCTACCCAAGCATCATTTCAGGAGTTTGTAGAATCCACGAAAGAATTATTTTATATTGGAAAATGCAAATGCGATTTGCGAAGAATACTGTGTTCCTGCGGACTGATCCCAGCACACTTACAAGCGTTTATGATGGATCAACATAATGAGAGGAAATCTACGATACCAGAATATATTATAAAAATTGAAGATAAAGTATCAGCATCTACAATAACTAGCGATATTACTCCAGGTGAGACATATACTCCTGATGTTGGTTTTGAGTTTAAAAGCAGTTTGAAAAGTTCACATAATACTTCTCATATAAAACGTGGACCATATAGTCGAAGATACAAAGCTCCAAACTATGCCTTAATATGCGACAGATTTGCAATCTCTGATAGAGTTGGTTCTGCCGTGGTGACAGCAATCCTGAAAGACCTGGACATAAAGGATGATTGGGGCAATCCTGTCATTATGGATAAAAATAAAAGCGTTCGTGAGAGGCAGAAAAATAGGCAAGCTCTACTCAAACGATATGATTCTTCTGAATTAATAGCATTTTCATTCGACGGCCGAAAAAATGATTCTATTACCATGGAAAAAATCGATAAGAAGTTTCACCCACAAATGATTAAAGAAGCGCATTTAGTTATTTTAAAGGAACCGAATTGCCAATTGTTGGGTTACACAAAATTGGAAAATGAAGATTCGGAAAGTAAAGTAATCAAATTGAACGAGTTTTTCGCCGATAAAGGAATAGCTCTCGGTTCTTTGATAGGCATATGTTGCGATGGTGAACCAGCAAATACAGGCGTAAAAAATGGGATTTTACGTCGATTTGAAATTCAGTTAAATAGGCCTCTTCATTGGTTTGTGTGTCTTCTCCACTTTAACGAACTTCCACTTCGGCATTTATCTAACTATTTGGAAAAATCATTGACCACTGGACCACGAACAAAAACCGGAATATTAAGCAAACAAATTGAAACATGCGAAAATATACCGGTGAGTTATAACAAATTTACTATTTGTTAATACTTTATGTTCAAATTCAATATAATTTATTTTTTCTTATTTACTTCCAGCCGGTAACAGACTTTGAAACGATCCCACTTGAAAATTTGGCTGATTTAAGTCCTGTTGAATCGACAACTGACTCAAGTTATTTAATAAAAATAGCTAAAGCAGTTGCTTCTGGAGAAGTATCGACAGACTTAGCTAACAAGAAACCGGGGCCAATAGCACATTCCCGATGGCTCGCAAAGGCTAGTAGGTTACTTCGGTTATATGTAACTACTAATAAGCCATCCAAAAATTTGAAAATTCTGGCAAACTACGTAATGAAAGTATATATTCCAATGTACTTTAACATTAAATATTACAACTCTGTGGTGTACGGTAGTATACTATTTTATAAATTTATTAGCTGGACGCAATATTTAGACTCAAATTTAAGACAAATTGTGAACAATGTTGCTAAAGAAAACGCGTACTATGCTCACTCGGAAAATATTTTATTAGCAATGTTGTTCGATAATAAAAAGGAAATACGAGATTCAGCTATAAGAAAAATCTTATATTACCGTAATAATGTGGAAGACCTGACGCAATTGAGAGATTACAAAACACCCGAAATAAATTTCGAATGCACCGACTATACTAATATGATAGATATGGACGATTATTCAAATATATTCGAACCAGCCTTCACGCTAAATATACCTCATGAACATCTAGTACAATATCTACAAAGCAATGAGTGCCCATGGAGTGACCCTAAAATTCCCGTCCACATTCAGGGAACTGAGAGATATGTTCAATTACTGGCTAACGTATCAAAACGCGTATTAGAGCGAAATCGCGATGGAGTTATGACTGCAACACTACAATCTCGTAAAAAGCATCCTCGACTGGAAAGCAAGCAAGATTTCAGATATTAGTTTTTTGTAATTGTATTAGCTAAATGTAAGAAATTTTATTTTAAATAAAAATATAACTTAAAGAAATAAAAATGTGTTATTTAAACCATGACATGTAAATAAATAATATAATAAATATATGTTATTCCTAAAAACCCAAAAACAATATTTTTCTACAAAAGAAGTTTGACCTGTTTCGATGCAAGATTCTAGGTTACGCTTTCTCGGTAATGTCCCCTAAAAATTTTCACTAGTTTTCATCGATTTTCTCCGAAACGGTAAAAGATACGAAAAAACTTTGTTCGTACAAAAGATGCAGAATAAAATTACGAATAAAATGATATATAAATGGTTAAGTGTGTTCATATAATTTTTTCGAGATTTTCTAATATTTCTTTGCTAAGAACAAAATTTCAAGTCAGTTATCCCTGTGGCAACTTTTCGGACACATCGCGCTTCAAGTCAGTTATCCCTGTGGTAACTTTTCGGATACATCGCGCTTCAAGTCAGTTATCCCTGTGGTAACTTTTCGGATACATCGCGCTTCAAGTCAGTTATCCCTGTGGTAACTTTTCGGATACATCGCGCTTCAAGTCAGTTATCCCCGTGGCAACTTTTCGGATGTTTTGCGAAATAATATGTATAAATACTGAATATTTTGTTATAAAAGATTTGAAATATTTGTAGATTGAAAGTTATTACTGATTTAGAGTATGATACAAAATTAAATAGAAATAGCAACTTGCACGTATTTTGTACATTGACAACTTACACGTATTTTACATAATTGTCAACTTGCACGTATTTTACATAATTGTCAACTTGCACGTATTCAAAAAGCCGAGAAATGTTTTTAACCTGTTTCGATGCAAGATTCTAGGGTACGCTTCTTCGCTAATGTCCCCTAAAAGTTTACTTGATGTAGTCCGCGGTACCCGAGAAATGTTTTTAACCTGTTTCGATGCAAGATTCTAGGTTACGCTTCTTCGCTAATGTCGCCTAAAAGTTTACTTGATGTAGTTCGCGGTACCCGTAAGTTACTGATATTAAAAAGCCGAGAAATGTTTTTAACCTGTTTTGTAGCAAGATTTTAGGTCAAGCTGAGTTACTATTTATTATAGATTTAGAGTATATTACAAAAATTAAATAAAAATGGCAACTTGCACGTATTTTGCACATTAACAACTTGCACGTATTTTACACATTGACAACTTGCACGCATTTTCCATTATTGATAACTTATACGTACTTTGCTTATTAGCAACTTGTACGCATTTCATTTAGTTGGTAACTTGTACGCATTTCCAAGAACTTGAAAAAACATTCTCTCTTATATAGAATTAAATAAAAGATATCATATATTCATAATAAGAAATACGAAAAGTTTCTCTTAAAAACAAATACTCTTCGTTAACTCTCACAAATTTTATAACTATTTATATAGCCTTATAGTTATTTAAAGAAATAATGAATATTTCTAGTATCGGAATATGCCGATAATTTTTGCCTAACGTGCTGACTTAGGCACGTTGTACAAAATAGCTAAGTAGATACCAAAGAAGTATCACATGTACAATATGTACAACTTTCTGAGGGTCAAGTCATACTGATTGTGGCATACTGCAATGCGACGGCTTAAGGCTTATGCTCTAAGAGCGTGGGGTGACGCCAAGCCAACATGACGAACCCCCAAGCCAAAGGCTGTGTTCCAGCAGATCGCAGCGTGGTAACTGCTCTACCAAATACCACATCCGGCCTGGTACCTTAAAGTCTATAAACGATTCCGAGTCTCTACATCGAACTAGTGAACCATGATCGACCGCTATAAAACGGCTAAAATGGCTCGTGCGATAAACGGCGTGTGCCGAATACCTAATAAATCACATTGTATTGAGTCTTTCGACTCACGAGACTCCTCAAAATATCGTTGTTATCTAGAAAGGATATGGCCTTAGAGTCGTTCAGGCATACCCACGGATGGTAGCTTTGCACCACGTCCGAGCCTGCGGTTCCTCTCGTACTAAGCAGAAATTCTATCGCAACGACAATTCATCAGTAGGGTAAAACTAACCTGTCTCACGACGGTCTAAACCCGGCAACTTTTATAAATTCTGCGCTTACACAGAGGCTAGACCTTTAACAACCGTCGAAACGGCGGTCCGTATATAGCATTAGCGGTCTGCGACCCAGTTTATTTAGTCTCTTTACCCTTCGTTAGATTGAAACTTCGGGGCAAATTCATCGTCATAACTCACTTTTATTCTCGCTCGGAGAGTATTGAGTTGATTGCATTTGTATATTTTATTTTCCGCATAAGAGTCTTTGCGTCAACGACACATGCCCGCGGATGTGCTGTACAGTATGGTTGAACACTTATAAATAAGGTCCAGAACCCGGCCGTAAACCGACATCTGAACATATACGACGTATATAATTCCAAACACGGTCTACGACATTATTAAAAGTAACGCCGCTATATAGTTGACAGGCTAAAAGTATCGAATATAATGTATAAAATACACCGGGGAATAATATTCAAACCTGCCTGAACAACACAGCGAACTTTTGCCAAAAGTTGATCGCATCGCATACGACGCGATCTATCCCCCTATAGAAGGCGCGCGGCCACACCGTAAGTATTAAGACCGAGTCCCAAGCGATGTGCATTTGACCTGCGGCGAAGCGTCGCTCCGGGTTACGGTGTGAATCGTCAAGACAAAAGTCTGGGAAATTTTCGAACTGCGAACCCTTATGATAGACAATTTTTTTTCGCAAAATTTTTTAGATGTTCAAACAGTTTTATATATATGGACAATACGAATTATAGTGAATTATTGAGTTTTTAGGTGTTTTTTTGTTTTTTTTTTAAACTTTTGTATTGAAATATGTATTTATTGATTTTTATAGATCTCAATGAATATAAAACAAATTTATTTGTAGTTATATTATTTTTTCTTCTTTTTATAAAAAAAATCCGATTTTTTAATGCAAGTTTTCACTAGTTTTAATCGATTTTCTCCGAAACGGTAAAAGATACGAAAAAACTTTGTTCGTACGAAAGATGCAGAATAAAATTACGAATAAAATGATATATAACTTGACATATGTCATAATATAATTTTCATGAGATTTTTCAATTTTTTCTTTAAATTAAAAAATGTTTTAAATTTTTCGCTGGCTTTAAATTCATTTGCAAGTTATGCTTTTTTTTACAATATTGTTTCAAATGGTGTAAAAAGTTAAATTAGCGAGGTGCCTCAATATGCAAAAAATTGGCCCACTCTAATATATTTATATATATATATATATATATATATATATATATATATATAATTATTTAATATGAACAAAACAGCACTCAGATTTGTTTAACACAACTTTATTTTATGATTACAGACGTTTCGAGACCAGGGTGTGTCTCATCTTCAGTGTAATTTCAAAAACAGTTACTTATATACTACACATTCTTTAATAATTTATTTAATAAAAGAATAAAAGAATAAGAAATAAATTAAAGAATGTGTAGTATATAAGTAACTGTTTTTGAAATTACACTGAAGATGAGACACACCCTGGTCTCGAAACGTCTGTAATCATAAAATAAAGTTGTGTTAAACAAATCTGAGTGCTGTTTTGTTCATATTAAACAATTAATATTCGTTCCACTCATATCATAAAATTCTATATATATATATATATATATATATATATATATATCTTGATAGTTTTTTCGACGTTGAAACATATTTCAAAGTAACTGGCAGCCCATTCGTCGAAATAAAAAAGGTATAAAGTATAAAAACTTTTATTTATACGTTTCGACACAAGATGCGTGTCATCATTCAGCAACTACAACAATTTGAAAATTTTATTAACTAATATAAACAACAATAAAAATTAATTATAGCATAGAGAAACATTATACACACCACAGGACAAAAACACTCAACAAAAATTTATTTTACAAAATTAAACTTGATAACATAATAGAAAAAACATTTTTTAGAAAAAAAATTATGTATAACTAAAAGTTTTTAAAAACTAATTTTACTAAAAGTTATGAAATACATCATTGTGAAGCTAGAAGCACGCCCATACCGAGCATCTAGACTCGACTGAATTATTTCAATAGGCGTGTTGATAGGAATGGGAGGGGACGCATCAAGGACAAATTCTACGCTGCAAGAGAACGCATCGAATACAGAGGTTGAGCTGGGATTGATCAAAAGGAAAAAGCAAACCAAGTAAAAGTTAAAACAAAAAAACAAAATTATAAAAATAATATAAAAGAAATAAGCAAATTAATTTTTTGTTTTTTTAATAAAATCAATAACTATCTGGTAACTATCATGTAAAAGGTGGGATGAATTGCGTTTGTTAACACAAGAGGAGGAATTTAATGAAATAAAAAAGGATTCAGCAAATTTTCTAAGGTCACTATTTTTTTCGATGTAAAGAATAACAGGATGTGAATCTTTTACATGATAGTTACCAGATAGTTATTGATTTTATTAAAAAAACAAAAAATTAATTTGCTTATTTCTTTTATATTATTTTTATAATTTTGTTTTTTTGTTTTAACTTTTACTTGGTTTGCTTTTTCCTTTTGATCAATCCCAGCTCAACCTCTGTATTCGATGCGTTCTCTTGCAGCGTAGAATTTGTCCTTGATGCGTCCCCTCCCATTCCTATCAACACGCCTATTGAAATAATTCAGTCGAGTCTAGATGCTCGGTATGGGCGTGCTTCTAGCTTCACAATGATGTATTTCATAACTTTTAGTAAAATTAGTTTTTAAAAACTTTTAGTTATACATAATTTTTTTTCTAAAAAATGTTTTTTCTATTATGTTATCAAGTTTAATTTTGTAAAATAAATTTTTGTTGAGTGTTTTTGTCCTGTGGTGTGTATAATGTTTCTCTATGCTATAATTAATTTTTATTGTTGTTTATATTAGTTAATAAAATTTTCAAATTGTTGTAGTTGCTGAATGATGACACGCATCTTGTGTCGAAACGTATAAATAAAAGTTTTTATACTTTATACCTTTTTTATTTCGACGAATGGGCTGCCAGTTACTTTGAAATATATATATATATATATATTAATTTGGAAATATGAACAAACAACACTCTTTTTGCACTAATTTATTAAATAATAATTTTCACAAACGTTTCGAGACTAGGTTTGTCTCATCATCAGTGTGTTATAATTAAAAAAATTTTAAAATATGGAAATCTAAATTAGCATTTTGTGTTTTTCATTACAAGTCGTTCACTGCACGCTGCACTTTTAATGCCCACGGTCTTCGGTATTCGTATTCTCTCCCACTTGAAAACCACTTGAAATTGTAATGTCACGTAATCAGATAGGAATAAAGGATTAGGGTCTAGTTGAAAAATAGATGTCGTTAGGAGAAAAAATATTCTATGATGAGATGGTTTGTTTATAAGATTTTTTATACATTGTTATAATTAAAAATGTATGTACATCTATATACATATTCATATACACAAACGTATATCCACAGTACAAAACGCCACATATACCAATACCTATATGCCAATAATATACATAATATGCATACATACACATAACCATATACACATCACACAGACATACACCTACCTATATATAAAAACACTCACATATCCCATAATTATCGCCATATTACACATAAACTTACACATATATACTTACATACACATATATATATATATATATATATATATATATATATATAATAAAATTGTTTCTTGGGCATCCATCCAGTAATTAAAAAACAGTTTTAATGAAAAATGTTTTTATTTAAAGAACATACGTTTCGGGTCTTGATTTGACCCATCTTCAGTGCTACAATTAAATAATTCAGGGTTACAAATTAAAACAATATAAAAAAATACATAATTAACAGACAAAAATAAGTAAAACAATGTATATGAAAAGTATATATGAAAAACAACCATAAAATAAACAATGTAAAGAAACTCACCATACAAATAAACTTTGAAAAACAACACAAAAACACAAAATTGCACGAAAAAATAAATAAAAGTGAAATAAAAAATTGATGAAACGTCGAGTTATGAAAAATTTTTAAAAAAATTGTAAAATTAAAATGAATGATATATTTTATTATAAAAAGCTTATTCCAAACGAACATGTTGTTAGTTTGGAAGTTGTATTACGAATGTGTACGAGAGTAAAATGTGTGCGAACGTGTTTGCGGAAAATACTGGAAACTGTATCGTCATTGGTGAGAGAACGGGATAGAGAGAATTTTGGTGGTTCCATATTACGAAGATTTTCTCAACGATCATGCGCAGTAGGAACATAGTAAAAAATTTATACATGTGCAAGACATCCATAATCAAATCCCAAAAATATGTGAATGAAGAGAAAATTATTAAGAAAAAGTATAGATATTAACAGAAAAACGATAATAGTTATGGAACGATAAAAGTTACATAAAAAATTATAACATAACATATATATGTATATATAAACACAAAACAATAAATGTAATATATGTATACACATACACAAACACATATATGCATACACAATAGAATATGTAGAATACATAAAAGAAATGTTAGGATGTATTGCGCATATTGAAAAAATTATTTGAAGCATCGCGGTAAATATTGCAAAGAGAAGCCGAATCAAATCGTTTGTTAATAGAAGGTAATATTTGTATGAAAATACTCTCAGCGAACTTCCTGCGTAAAATGTTAGATTCACGATGAATAACTCTTGGATTGGTGAAATTAAAAGAATGTTTAAATTTGGAGACATGCTCAGTGATCATGGTTTTATTTTGTTTTCTGTTCAAACTATTAAGTTCGTGTTGGCGCATTCTTTTTGAGAGAAATTGTGAAGTTTCTCCAACATAACAGCTTGAACAATCATTACAATCAATGACATATACGACGTTTGAAGTGCGGGAAATAGGGGTAGGAGTTTTTAAATTAGTGTATAAGTCTGAGAGAGTGTGTCCAGTCGAACACACTAGCTTCAGACCAACAGATGAAAAAAGTTTTTTCCATGAGTGGAAAAGGCAGTCAATGTACGGTAATGAGATGAAGGAATTGAGAGATAGTGAATTTTCAGGAGGCTTCACCAGGTTTTGTGAAATGATACTATTTTGTTGTGATTGGGAGGTAAATAAGGAAGCTGTACGGAATTTATTACGAAGAAAGGGTAATCTATTATTTATTACTGAGCGTAAAAGTTGTAGTGGATAGGAATTATTTTGAAGGGTAGAATATATCAAATTAATATTTTTTTCCCAATGTGATGGATGAGAAAGAAGGATGGCATGATCTAGTAAGTTGATGATGGATGCAATCTTGGTAGATTTGGGGTGATAGGAATGGTAGTTTAAATAGCGTCCAGACCAAGTGGATTTTTGATACCAACATGTAGTGATAGAGTTGTTATTTATGAAAAGAGTAATATCTAAAAAATTAATGGAGTTGTTAAATTGAGTCTCTAAGGTAAAACTAAGGTGTGAGTCAAAATTATTAAAAGAATTTAGGAAATTGGTTATGTTATAAGTAGGAATGCAAGTTAAAATGTCGTCAACGTAACGTTTGTAAAAAAGAGGTACATATGACAAGGTATTAAGAGTAGAGTTCTCTAGGAACTGCATACAAAGTTCAGCAAGAAGGGCACTCAAACTGGAACCCCTCTTGCTGAACTTTGTATGCAGTTCCTAGAGAACTCTACTCTTAATACCTTGTCATATGTACCTCTTTTTTACAAACGTTACGTTGACGACATTTTAACTTGCATTCCTACTTATAACATAACCAATTTCCTAAATTCTTTTAATAATTTTGACTCACACCTTAGTTTTACCTTAGAGACTCAATTTAACAACTCCATTAATTTTTTAGATATTACTCTTTTCATAAATAACAACTCTATCACTACATGTTGGTATCAAAAATCCACTTGGTCTGGACGCTATTTAAACTACCATTCCTATCACCCCAAATCTACCAAGATTGCATCCATCATCAACTTACTAGATCATGCCATCCTTCTTTCTCATCCATCACATTGGGAAAAAAATATTAATTTGATATATTCTACCCTTCAAAATAATTCCTATCCACTACAACTTTTACGCTCAGTAATAAATAATAGATTACCCTTTCTTCGTAATAAATTCCGTACAGCTTCCTTATTTACCTCCCAATCACAACAAAATAGTATCATTTCACAAAACCTTGTGAAGCCTCCTGAAAATTCACTATCTCTCAATTCCTTCATCTCATTACCGTACATTGACTGCCTTTTCCACTCATGGAAAAAACTTTTTTCATCTGTTGGTCTGAAGCTAGTGTGTTCGACTGGACACACTCTCTCAGACTTATACACTAATTTAAAAACTCCTACCCCTATTTCCCGCACTTCAAACGTCGTATATGTCATTGATTGTAATGATTGTTCAAGCTGTTATGTTGGAGAAACTTCACAATTTCTCTCAAAAAGAATGCGCCAACACGAACTTAATAGTTTGAACAGAAAACAAAATAAAACCATGATCACTGAGCATGTCTCCAAATTTAAACATTCTTTTAATTTCACCAATCCAAGAGTTATTCATCGTGAATCTAACATTTTACGCAGGAAGTTCGCTGAGAGTATTTTCATACAAATATTACCTTCTATTAACAAACGATTTGATTCGGCTTCTCTTTGCAATATTTACCGCGATGCTTCAAATAATTTTTTCAATATGCGCAATACATCCTAACATTTCTTTTATGTATTCTACATATTCTATTGTGTATGCATATATGTGTTTGTGTATGTGTATACATATATTACATTTATTGTTTTGTGTTTATATATACATATATATGTTATGTTATAATTTTTTATGTAACTTTTATCGTTCCATAACTATTATCGTTTTTCTGTTAATATCTATACTTTTTCTTAATAATTTTCTCTTCATTCACATATTTTTGGGATTTGATTATGGATGTCTTGCACATGTATAAATTTTTTACTATGTTCCTACTGCGCATGATCGTTGAGAAAATCTTCGTAATATGGAACCACCAAAATTCTCTCTATCCCGTTCTCTCACCAATGACGATACAGTTTCCAGTATTTTCCGCAAACACGTTCGCACACATTTTACTCTCGTACACATTCGTAATACAACTTCCAAACTAACAACATGTTCGTTTGGAATAAGCTTTTTATAATAAAATATATCATTCATTTTAATTTTACAATTTTTTTAAAAATTTTTCATAACTCGACGTTTCATCAATTTTTTATTTCACTTTTATTTATTTTTTCGTGCAATTTTGTGTTTTTGTGTTGTTTTTCAAAGTTTATTTGTATGGTGAGTTTCTTTACATTGTTTATTTTATGGTTGTTTTTCATATATACTTTTCATATACATTGTTTTACTTATTTTTGTCTGTTAATTATGTATTTTTTTATATTGTTTTAATTTGTAACCCTGAATTATTTAATTGTAGCACTGAAGATGGGTCAAATCAAGACCCGAAACGTATGTTCTTTAAATAAAAACATTTTTCATTAAAACTGTTTTTTAATTACTGGATGGATGCCCAAGAAACAATTTTATTATATTATTTCACCATCTGAAGAAAAACCTCTCGCTTTATATATATATATATATATATATATATATATATAATAATATCAAGATATATATATATATATATATATATATATATATATATGTTCTGTAATCATACGTGCTTTTAATAAAATATGAATTCATTGTTCAATGTAAATCAAAGTCCAAGATCTCCGTATGAATGCGGAAGTGCGCCGTTCCTAAGAATCATCACGTCCGAAACGCAATATATAGAAGCAAAATTTGTATAGTAGACTAGAGTAGTCTTAAATAATCTAAGTGGAGATTATGTCTGTGAAGTAAAGAAATAAATACAGTGTAAAACATTACAAGTGGATTTTTATTGGAACCAGAAGTTTGTCTCTTCCAGCGAATACCTTCTTGAAAGGACCCATTAATCTGAAGAGAACTCTCATCAAACCAGTCGATCAAATACTATTCCTACTGCTCGACCCAAGGCATCAGGAAAGGTTGGACGGACATTATTACCATATCGCATAAAGAAGCTACTACAGTAACCAATATCCCGGACTGTGGATCTTACAACAAAAGGACCCCCAACCCATACCTAAACCCAACCACCAACCACATTATATCATTTCATGGTGTCAAGCGGTGGATTTCCTTGTAGTGAAGTGTTAGTTTTGTGAATTGTGCTTGGTGAAATCTGGATCCGGTTTTCTTCGCAACCAGAGGCTGCAGAGTAATTAAACTAAAACGGAGTATCCAGCAAGCAGCAAGACCAGGACTAGCACGAGGAACTAAAGGCACCAAAGGTGGCAGCATTACCGAGATAAACTACGCAGACGAGACTACTCTCCCCAAGTAAGTGATCTTTTATTACATCTTTTACATCGGACAAGAACTTTTTATCCCCCGAAAATATGGCAACCAGCTCACCCAGGAGAACATCAACATTTGCCGAAAGGATAGATAATTAACTTCCCGTAGGGTAAGTTATAGTAATCGCAAAAAAATCGAAAATGAAAATTTTTATATATCTTTACGTTTCAGAGGTTTCTGAACATTTTGGCATACCTTAGAAAAAATGGATGTATGTGTGTGTGTGTGTTTTTTTTTTTTTTTTTTTTTTGTATAGCGAAGGAAATGCTTTTATGCATCCCAGACCGGTCTTCTGTCTGGGTATGTCGGACTCGATACCGCCCTGGTATAATACCGACTAAAACCTCCGCTTTGCCCCTGCCTCTGGTCCCCACGGAAACCGCCGCTAGGCATTACTTCGTGGGGGGAGGATCTAGAATGTTACAATTCTTAACTTGTTATAAACAATGTTATAAATCATAAACATTTTACTTATCTTTTAAATGGGCGAAGTCCCATTCGCCCTTTCTCTCTCTATAGAACGCAGGTCCATTAAAACGTCTCTCGCAAATCTGTCTATGGCGTTCCAAGCAGCTTCACTTGTCAGCATCACTTCAACAACATTACCTGGGGTAATTGTGCGTCTCAATGTCTCCTCCACATCATCCCGTAGAGCACCAAATCGCGGGCACACGAAGAACACGTGCTCAGCATCTTCGATTTCGCCCAAACAATATGGGCAATCCGGCGAGCTATCGTGCTTGAATCGGTGTAGGTAGGCTCGAAAACAGCCATGCCCCGTAGCATTTGCGTAGTATAATAGTTTACTTCGCCGTGCTTGCGACTTAGCCAGACTTTGATGTTAGGAATGAGACGATGCGTCCATCTGCCCTTTACAGCGACATCCCACAGTCGCTGCCATCGGTCAATGCTGTTCTGCCGTTCTTCTAATCTTAACTTTTCAGTACACAGTTGTTGATGTCTTCTATGGTAAATTGTCCGTCTTTCCTCTGCTAAGACTAAGAGAGGCACAGTTCCTGAAATGACGCACACTGCTTCCGCCGATATTGTGCGAAATGCGCAAGCAATTCTTATAGCACTGAGACGGTATAAGGGCCCTGCCATTCTCCTCGATTTTTGAGATTTAAGAGCATCACCCCATATGGAGATACCATATGTCAGCACTGAAGTAATAACTGACGATAGTAATATCCTTCTGGTTTGTTTAGGACCTCCAATATTAGGCATCAGTCGAGCAAGTTTCGTCCTAACTATTGACGCCTTAGCACTAACGTGTTCCACCTGTTGATTGAAATTCAAACGAGCATCAAGCATTACGCCAAGGTAACAGATGTGAGGTTTTGACGTGATCTCAAGATTTCCTATCTTTAGCTTGATGGTCTCAATTCTTTTCCTACTAGTGATAAGAACAGCTTCACTTTTTTGTTGTGCTAATTGGAGATTCATTGTTCCCATCCACCGATTAATTTTTCTGAATGTAATATCGAATAGGCTTACGATGTCATCAATTTGTTTGGAGACAACCACTATGGCAACATCGTCTGCATATGCTACTAGTTTCACACATTCTGGAAACTCTAGTCTCAAAAGGCCATCATACATAATATTCCACAGCAAAGGGCCTAGAACAGAGCCCTGCGGCACACCTCCTGTTATATTATATTCTTCTGTACCATCGCGTGAATGGTACATTAGAATTCTGTCTGTAAAGTAGCTTGCGACTATATTGCATAGGTATGCTGGCACGTTCTTGTCACGGAGTGCATTCATAATGCAATCCCAGTTTGCAGAATTAAAAGCATTTTTTATATCCAATGTAGCTACAAGGCAGTACTTTTTGGAACCCCCCTTCCATCTGGTTCCAGCAATTGCCTCCTTGGCGGTATTAACTACCAAGTTTATAGCATCGATAGTTGATCGCCCTTTGCGAAAACCATACTGATTGTCTGCTAGGATTGGATCAACTACTGCATCTATTCTTTGGTGAATTATTCTTTCAAAAATTTTACCCGCTGTATCCAGCATGCATATTGGACGATAGGATGATGGTTCATCTGGTGGTTTTTTTCCTTTGGGAATAAGCACTAGTCTTTGCTGTTTCCATTTTCGTGGAAAAACCCCTTCTTTCAGGCATGTATTATATGCATTAAGAAACATTGTCGGAGATGTCATAATTGATGTTTTCAAGGCAATATTAGGAATTCCATCTAATCCCGGTGCCTTGCTATTACCAACGCGATGACAAGCTTCCATCAGTTCTTGCAGTGTTATAAGTGGAATATTATTCTGTTCTACATGTGTTACCTGGTAGTTCAAATTAGGTTGTCGTGGAAACAAAGTAGTTACTATTTTATTCAATAGTCGTGGGCAAGTTGGTGAAGGTATTGGCTGGCTTTTGAGGCGAGACATTACAGTCTTATAAGGTCTTCCCCATGGATTTTCCTCGACTTCATCCAAAAGTTCTTTCCAGCACCTAACTTTACTATCTTTGATAGCTTTATTTAGTTGTCTACGTGCTTGTTTATATTCCACTACCAGTTGTGCAGAATTACTGAGACTAAATCCACGCTGAGAGATCCTTCTTTTCTTTAGGCACTCTTTACGAAGAGAGCTGATTTCTTCAGTCCACCAGTGCACAGATTGTCTTTGATTTATGCCATGTTTACGAGTCATACTGATATCACAGGCTTCGGTTATTCTCTCCATCAGCTCTCTAGTATGCTCATCTGCGTGTTCTGAAATTATAGGTTTGCAATTTAAGGCAACTCTCATGGCGCTTTCATCAAAAGATTTTATTTTCCACCCAATGGCTTTAGATATTTTCGCATGTCTTCTAATGTTTCTATCTGTTGATATTTCCCAGATGATTGCATTGTGGTCACTAGCAGTGTAGATATCTAATACCTCCCAATTGCAAATTCCTCTGACGAGGCTATTGCTAACAAAAGTAAGGTCTATTATTGAGCTTGCACTGCCCTTTTCAAAGGTTGGTTTATCACCACTATTAAGTAAAACCACGTCAAGTGCATTGAAGGCCTCCAAAAGTGCTTTACCTCTTGCATTAGTCTTCCTACTTCCCCAGTCTACCGCCCATGCGTTAAAGTCACCGGCTATCGCTACGGGGTGGTGTCGTTTTGCATCCTCCACAAGACGATCTAAAAAATCGACAAAATCTGGCAAAGAAAGACTAGGTGGAGCGTAACAGCTGTATAAATGTATGCCATCTAATGATGCTGCGACAAATCCTGCGTTGCTATTGTTAACAACATTTTGGAAACAAAACTTGCCACAGGACCAAATAACGGCTTTGGTGGTACTGTCCGTTTCCCATGGCCAATCAGTTAGATGTTTGTAAGGTTCTGATAAGAGGGCAACATCAATTTTTATATCTCTTACCGTCTGCATAAGCAAGTCGTGTGCAGCCTCACAATGATTCATGTTTAGCTGTATTATCTTCATGCTTTTGCGTTCATTATTTTCTCTATGGCCTCCCTATATAGAGGACATCTGTGAGTGCCGGCATGATGTGCTACATTTTCAGAGTTTCCATTTTCAGCGCATAGTGCACATTTTGCTGCATTTATACAGTTGGCTATTTTGTGACCATCTTGTCCACATCTAAAGCATAGATTGGTCCGATTCACTTCGCTCTTGCACTGTGATCCATAATGTCCGAATAGCCAGCATTTAAAACATCGAATTGGTTTCTTGATGATTTTAATTTGACAGTTGACCCATCCAATTCGTATTTTGCTACTTGCTTTGAGCAGATCGTGTACAACTGCCGCTGGAAGAGCTACAGTAGCAATCTGGGTACCTCTATATGCCTTACGAAGCCTAATTTCTTCTGCTGGTGTGTTGCAGGCTCCCCCGGTTGCTTTTTGTAGTGCTATCTGGATATCAATTTTTGAGGTTTCATCATCAATATCCCTTATTTCTATAGTTTCTTGGTGCCCCTTATAAATAACTTCGGCCTCATCCTTTAACACACCTGCGATAATCTGTTGCAGTCCTTGGCCTTTGTCCTCACTTTTCTTAGAAATAGTTATCAACAAGTCTCCATTTCTGGTTTTGTTTATTTTCTCTACTGTCGTATTTACCTTGTCATCAGGGACATCATGTTTGATGCGACGTAATATTTCGGAATAATTAACTTTTTCGGTCGGCCGGATTAATAAGGCATTTGGTTTTGGAAAAATTCTATGATTTTTTATCATTTTATGGTTAGAGTCCTGTTCTGACAGATGTACCCTTGCTTCCTGTTTTTTCTGTTTTCTCGGCTGAACTTTATGCCAGTCATTTACCTCGATTTTTTCTTCATTACATATTTCTATGATCGTCTGACGTCTTGGCAAACCATTTTTCTCATTAACCTGATTATTGCTTATATGTTGTGAGTTTCGGTTTCTTGTGGCTTTGCTTGTGTCCTGCCGTACACTTTTTTCTATAGGGGCTGTCTCACAACATTGCACTTCATTTATCATAACTTCCGTATCATCCGTGGTTCGGCCTTTTTCCTCTAACAATTGGTTGTCTAAATCAATAAATCTTTTAATTACGGCCGCTATGTTGCCTGTTTTTATTTTCACCTCTTTATGTATGTTTGACTTTGATTTGACAATCATATGCAGTTCATTTATCAGATTCTCAAGGCACTTCAATGACTCATTCCGTTGTAAAATGACATTTTCCGGAATTATATGTGACAGTTCAGCCACTGGTTCTACTTTACTAGTCATACCGTCGCATGAGCCGGTCAGCGGGTTTCGGGCTATATCTGATATACCTGAACATAGCGTTGTGTTCAAATTATTGTGTGATTTATTGATTACATCACCAGCATTGTTTGACACTATGTCCCCACTAATGGGGATCATTTTAACAAAAATTCTACCTGCACCCAGAGGCGAGGATCACTCAGCTCACTAAATTATTAGTAACTTATTAAAACTGATGGAACTAATTATAAATTTTGTACGACAAAATAACTAATTTCTGACGTGAGAAAATTGTGTGTGTGTGTGTGTGTGTGTGTGTGTGTATGTATGTATGTATGTGCGTGTGTGTATGTATGTGCGGATATAAATTTTCGTCGACGATTTCGGGAACACGGATAAACCGATTTGAATAATTCAAAAAACATTCGATTCGTATTAATAAGGAGACGTGCTGATTAGTTTTTGGCGAAGGCAGGTCTAGCCGTTCCAAAGATACGGGGCAAAAAGTGCCGAAAACGGTAACTCAGTTTTTAAGAGAACGGAGCATCCGATTTGAATAATTCAAAAAACATTTCACTTGTATTGACAAGATGAATAATCGATAAAATTTTCATGAAGGCAGGTCTAACGGTTTCGGAGATCTGATGAAAAAAGTAAAAAAAAATGCCATTTGGCGGTCAAAAATGATCATTAGACATATGCACATCAAATTATCAGATATTTTATAGAGATTTTAACAATAAGTATAAATTTGTTTTACATTCCTATGGGTTCCGTAAAATATGTCAAAATAAAATAAAACTTTGTTTTTTTCAAAAAAAAAAAATTTCTAAAAAAAATTTTTTTTTCAAAAAAAAGTAATTTTTTGTCCAATATATAGTTTCTCAAAAATCTTATTTTTTCGAAGTAAAATTTTTTCAAAAATCTTAATCGTTTTTAAAAAAAAAATTTGGTACGGGAAGTTCCAGCAATTTGCCTTAAGGCACGATGCCTTAATTGCCTTAAGACAGAATTCCACTTACAGCTAGTTTCACATTAACTGATAATGATACTAAGGTTAATTCTGAAGCAATTAATTTAGCTTATTTACAAATTCCAAAGTTCGACGGTAAACCGTCGGAACTAAATAGGTTTATATATACTGTCGAAAATTGCAGACAGGGCCTTAACGCAGCCACTCGTTTGGATCTTCATAGGTTAACTCTTAATAAGTTAGAAGGGGCTGCCTTTCAATACATAAGGCGATCTGGTGATGTGGGCTGGGAAGAACTCAAAAGTCTTCTCCTAAATAGATTCAGCGAAAAACGATCTATGGCAGAGCTGCAACTGGAGTTGACAAATCTAAAGCAGCATCCCGGGGAGAATGTTAGGACCTTTTCCGGTAAAATAGAGAGACTTCTTGGGCTAATGTATGACCAGGGCATAATGCTAGATAGTGCCAAGGCGACCATACTAGAAACAGCGCATAATGAACTGGCTTTGACAGTTTTCATAAACGGGCTTATACCGGAAATTAGGTTGCCGGTTAGAGCCGCTAGGCACAATGACTTGCAGGAGGCAATATCGATGGCTATCCAAGAAGAGAGGAATCTGGAGCGGACGAGACGACAAGAAAAGAAGATAAAAACGGGCTTACCTGTAGTAGTCCAAGAAGAACTACAAATTTGTTCTGCAAAAGGTGCAGAATTCCAGGACACAATCTATCCAACTGTAGGCGCAGAACCATATTTGAGGTGGATCGTCCAGCCCGGGAACCTCCAAACAATAGGCAGAGCGAGCACCATTCTAGCAACCCAGCGAACCGACCTTCCACTTCGGGCGCTTCATCAACAGACCATGTGCCGAGCGATTCGAAGCCAAAAAACTATTATACGCCAGGGGTATAGACGACCAAGAATACACCTGCGCAAATAGGGTATATAACGTATCGCACCATAGAACAATTCATAGTAACTTGGTCAATATTAAAATAGGAAACAGACAATGCCGACTCATCATAGATTCAGCAAGTGATGTGTCTATATTGAAAAATAATAATCTCTTACCCCATTGTACTAAAACTGCGGAAGTATCACGCTTAAAGGGCATTACAGGTGAACACGTGCACACACTAGGTTCGACATTATTGAGTTTCCAACTCGGTAATGTTAACTTGGAGCACAAATTCACCGTCATTCCTGATAACGTTGATATTTACGCGGACGGAATAATGGGATTGGGTTTTCTTTTGAAGTACAAGGCCCGATTGGATTTTTGCACTAATACGTTCGCGTTGATGGTCAACGACAGACTGGTTAGTGTTCCAGTAGGCGATACAACAAACACCGACATGGCGCATCATTCTGCTGACTCTGAGAAAACTCCGCAACTTGTCGGCGACGACATAACATCGCCGTCGACAACGTGCGCGGTTGAGCGCATAGTAAACAAACGGAGAAGTCGATGCACTAATAAACAAAAATGTAAATCGGAAAAGTTTTTTACAGATTTAGATAAGGGAACAATTAAGTCGTCAGAGCCAGCTAATAATACTAATACACAAGGCACAAAAGATAGTTTTGAAAGAATAAGTGACTTTTCAGAAAATCCTAATAGGAGTAGAGACGCTTTTGTGATTCTTGATAATAAAAATTGTAACAAGGCTTTAAAAGCCTCTCCAAAGACAAAAAGTCTGGAGAATATTAAATTGGCAATAAATGCCACATCTCAGGCAAAAACGCCTGTTAATAGTTCAAAAGATTCAGATTGCCGCAAACCTAGCGATATAGTGGATCTAGGGGCTTCTGTAAATCATATAAAAGAAAATAGGGTAGTAGAAACCCAAATCAATTGTCGTAGGGATAATTTATCCACGACCGATAATTCAGCTGGAATCTCTCATAATAAATCAATAGATGACTTTAATACAGCACATGCAATTCCTCCCAGAACTGAAATGGTACTTTCATTCACAACAGATCAAGTAGGTGATCTATTCTGCGAGTCTGCTGAGATCTCGGAGGGTGTTTATATTGCAAATTCTATTCTGAAATCCCTTGATAATAAAATTTTTGTAAAAATCTTGAATACAAATGATCATGAAGTAAATATTGATAAGAATTTTATATTTCCGAATTTACATAAACTTGAAGATTATCAAATACTTAAGCTAAATAATGATACAGTAAATTGTAATTATGATCGTATTAAAGCAGTTAAAGATAGTATCCGCACCGATCATATGAATTCAGAAGAAAAAGATTCAATTTTAAATATTTGCGAAGACTTCTATGATTTGTTTTATTTAAGTAGTGACAAATTAACATTTTCCAATTCAATTAAACACTCTATCACCACTACTTCAGAAAAACCGATTTATTTAAAACAATACAGGCTCCCCCATGCTCAGCAGGCGGAAATTCAGAAACAGGTAGATGACATGCTACAGAACGACATTATAGAAACATCCGACAGTCCTTGGAACTTTCCTCTTCTAGTTGTTCCTAAGAAACAGGATATAGACGGGAACAGGAGGTGGCGCGTTTGTGTTGATTTCAGAAAACTGAATGAAAACACAATCAGCGATACATATCCGTTGCCAAATATAACCGAGATCTTAGATCAACTGGGACAATCGAGCTTCTTTTCTACACTGGATTTGGCCAGCGGGTTCCACCAGGTTGAGCTGGATGAGAAAGATCGAGCGAAAACTGCTTTTTCAGCTTGTGGCAAAAAATTCCAATATAAGAGAATGCCGTTTGGGCTTAAAAATGCCCCGAGTACTCTACAAAGATTGACGAATTTGGTTTTGGCTGGAGTTGAAGGTTTTAAGGGTTTAGTGTACATGGACGACATTATCGTTTACGGTAAGACTCTCCATGAACACAACACCCGGTTGCGCGCTGTTTTCGAGCAGCTTCGCAACCACAACTTAAAACTTCAGCCGATCAAATGCGAATTTTTGAGACGCGAATTGACATATTTGGGCCACATAATTTCCGAAAGGGGTGTTACCCCCGATCCAAGCAAGGTGGAAGCAGTACAAAATTTCCCAGCACCGAAAAACCCGAAAGAAATCAAAATGTTCCTAGGCCTAGTCGGGTACTATCGCAAATTTATAAGAAATTTTGCGAAGATAGCAAATCCATTAAACGTATTGTTGAGAAAAGATAAAGCGTGGAATTGGGGTCCAAAAGAAGAAATAGCATTCCAGGAATTAAAAAATGCCATATCTAATGCACCGGTACTGCAGTATCCTGAATTCGACAAAACATTCATACTAACCACAGACGCTAGTGGAGAGGCGATAGGAGCAGTTCTGGCACAGGAAGGAGCGGCAGGAGAGGCTCCGGTGGCGTTTGCGTCCAGACAACTCAATAAACATGAAAAAAACTACGCCATCATCGATAAAGAGTTATTAGCTATAATTTGGGGAGTCCGGCAGTTCCGACCATACCTTTATGGTCACAAATTCATTATATACACAGACCATCAGCCGCTGACCTATCTGTAGTTTATAGTTTATAGTTTATAGTTTATAGTTTGGTGAAAAGTCTCAGATATAAAGAAATTTCACCTCTAAACGCCTTATTGTACGTTACATAATCATGAACATTACCACTCAACTTCTGAGTGACTTTGAACATGGGTACCGCGTATTTAAGCTAAAATATGAAAAAAAACAAAACAAGAAATTAAATATATATATATATATATCGGAGATCATGAAACCGCAAGTGACGCGATCCGAGTTCATCCCAAGTCTGGAATGAAAAGAAAAATTAGATATGTTTAGTTGAGACCAACTGTAACATTTTAGATAATCAATGCATGTTTTCAGAATATGATGCACAAATTAATATTTTCGTTTTGGGCACCGTTAGAAGATCAGGAATAATAAATGCAATGTCGACAGCTGATGATAGAAAATAGACTTGAATCAATCCTGTCCGTCAACGTGCGTCAAATTCTAATGTGGATCTGCAAAAAGGAAGAAGCGCAGTATCAAAAAGAAATATACTAATAAATTAATTTGAATAAAAGATAATTTATATAGAAAGGGTTAGTAAGATTTATTAAATAATAAAATTTACGGAAAAGATGACATGAATGAGAGGCAGATGATTACTAAATTATCATTGGCTAGCAAAGTATTGTTTAATATCAAAATTAACAAATTCTGAAATATCATAGAAATATTGAGCTTTTAAGAATTTTACTATAGTATTGTGGAATTTATGATTATTTAGTTTTCGTATGTGAAGTGGTAGTAAGTTAAAAAGTTGAATTCCAAATCCGTCAATTGAGTTAAAAGACGTTGCAAGTTTAAATACTGGTGCTTTAATAGTTAAGTTTCTTGTCTTATAATGAGAATTTGACATTGAAGACAAATTGAAACGTTCGGGATTATTTTTTATAAACGATAAAGTAATGAGCAAAAATATACTGGGAACGGTAAGGATACTATGTTCACGAAAAATGTTTTTACAAGAAGATAAAGAACTAATAGAAAAAATTATTCTCAGAGCTCTTTTTTGAAGTTTGAAAATGCGGTTAAGAGATGGAGAGAACCCCCAAAACTGGATACCATATGCGATGTGTGAGTAAAAATTGGAATAGTAAATTGAGAGAAGACAATTTAAACTAACCTTAGATTTAAGAACTCTTAACATAAAACACGTTTTCGTTAAATTGGGTGTTAGTATAGAATCAATGTGATAGTCCCAATTTAAGTTTTTATGCAATTGAATGCCTAAAAACTTCGAGATAGAAGAAAATTTGAAAATTGTATCATTTACGTTCAGTGAGCTTATCTCATTATTAATTTTATTAACGGTACGAAATGACATTATCTGGGTTTTATCATTATTGAGTAATAGATTACTGGATTTAAACCAATTTGAAATTGAAGTCATTACTAAATTTAATTTATTACTTATTTCTTCCAAAGAATTTCCCTGAACAATAATACTAGTGTCATCAGCAAAAAGAATAAATTTACAAAGATCTGAACAATTTGGAAGATCATTTATATATATAAGAAATAATAAAGGTCCAAGTATTGAACCTTGAGGGACACCGAGTTTGATATTTAATTTGTCTGATATTATTACCGAACCATCATCATCGCTCAAGTAAACAGATTGAGTCCTGTTTGATAAATAAGACGAAAATAAGTCAAGAGCTAAACCACGTACGCCATATTTTTCAAGCTTATTACAAAGGATATCATGGGAGATACTATCAAAGGCTTTGGACAAGTCACAAAAAATTGTAATGCAAAAGCTACCATCTTCAAAAGAATAAACAATATCATGTAATAAAGTGTATATAGAATGGGATGTTGAGCATTTTTGTCGAAATCCAAACTGATTTTTAAACAGAATACCGTTTTTTGTTAAAAAATTATTAAGGCGACTATGTAAGATTTTTTCAAAAATTTTATCAAAAGTATTTAATAATGAAATTGGTCTGTAATTATTAATTAAATCAGTGGCCCCTTTCTTATAGAGAGGCTTAACTTTTGAATGTTTAAGATGATTTGGATAGGTGCCTTTATCGATAGCGTTATTAAAACATATGAGAAGTTTATCAATAAATAATGGGAAAAATTGTTTTAAAATGTCAGATGAAATTTCATCTGGTCCTGAGGAATAAGAATTATTAAGAGAAATAATTGCATGCGACAATTCCTCGGAGGATATAGGATATAGATAAAAGGAATTTGAATTAGTTTTTATTTTAGAAAAGATTGCATTTGACATGACCGGATCAATAGTTATATTTGAAGTCAAATTAAAAGCTTCATTAACAAAAAAATTATTAAATGCGTTGGCAATTGATAGCTGATCATAATTTTTTATATTATTAATATTAAGGCATTCAATATTAGTAGAATTTGCTTTAAAGTTAACTTCCGATTTTATGAGTGACCACATCGCTTTTTGTTTATTATGAGAAGTGAAAATAATATTATCATTGTACTTAATTTTTGCTAGTTCACATAAATCGTTGAAAATTTCTCTATATTTCAAAAAATAAATCATAAAACTAAAATTACTATTATGTTTGGATTCTATTTCTAAACGCAATAATTTATTATATGAAATACATAGGCCTTGAGAGTACCACGTTTGAGTTTTATTAATGTTCAATTTGTTTTATTGTATAATTGTAAAGAACCCACAGCAAAACATATCAGGTGGAAATTAGCCATGGATGAATACGAATTCGATATAAAGTTCAAACCGGGAAAATCTAATCTTGTGGCGGATTGCTTATCACGATATGGAGTACACGACGACAACAGTAATGGCAACAATGGAAATATTGAAGAAAAACTTGTGTTTCTATTAAGAAATGGATATGATAAATTTATTCAATTGAAAAACAACAGCAGGATTATTAACAAGAATGTCACGGAAACCGGAGACAATATAAACAGCGGAATCAAATCAATACCCAAGGTTGTATTTACCCCAAAACGTAAATCAGATTTCACGAGAAACGCTGAATATCACTCAACAATACAAACCATCGAAAATGGATACAAATATATTTATTTGATAACACACAATGAGAATGAAACGGCCAAATTGAAAGATTTATTCCAATGCATAGACTCTTTAAAAGGTCTAGCTGAATCCAAGGGAATAGGAGAATTGCATGTTGCTAATCCTATTAAGCAAGGCGAATATAAACATTTGAAGGCTGAAGAAATACTGATAATACTAAGATTTATGTTCAAGGACACTAACATTAAAATAAAATTCTATAATGATGTTATAAAAACCAATTTGAATAATGAAGAAATTAATAATATTTTGGAAAAATTTCATGACAATCCAGCAGCGGGAGGCCACATGGGCATAGCTAAAACTTACAATAAAATCAGAGAGTTTTATCTATGGCCCAATATGAAGAACGACATAGAAACATACATAAATAGATGTGAGAAATGTCAAACAAGTAAAGCATCGAAAAATACACGAGAACCGATGCTCATAACTACAACTGCTACATATGCTTTTGAGAAAATAAGCCTAGACATTTGTGGCCCATACCCCGTTTCAAACAATAATAACAAATATATGCTGACATTTATTGATGATTTAACAAAGTTTGCAGGAGCCATTCCTATACCAAATCAGGAGGCTAAAACTATAGCTGCAGCATTGGTGAACGAGATAATCTTGAGATTTGGCATACCTGAAGCTGTCTTAACAGATAGAGGAACCAATTTCATGAGCTCCGTATTTAGAGAAACCTGTAAACTTTTAAAGATAGAAAAGATTGACATATCAGTATATCATCCGGAATCAAATGCGTCTCTGGAGAAATGTCACCACATGTTCTTAAACTATGTCCGGTCGTACATAAGGAAAGATGAAAAAACGTGGGACACATGGATTAATTACGCCGTTTTCGTTCATAATACCACTCCACATTGTTCTACAAAATTTTCACCTTTCGAATTAGTATACGGGAGAAAAATTGATTTGCCAACGTTCATAAATAGAGAACCCAAGATCCAGAATACATACGACAATTTGCTAATGAAATAAAAACTAAATTGCAGCAGGTAACCGCGATAGCGCGCGAGAATCTTATTAAAACTAAAGAAAAATCTAAAGAGCGTTATGATTCATACATTAAAGAATCAAATTTCAGAGTTGGAGACTTAGTTCTAATGAAAGACAACACACCGTATAAAGGCAAATGCAAAAAATTAATGCCCATTTACAAAGGTCCTTATGAGGTTATAGAACAAGAAGGGGTAAATTCAAAACTAAATGTAAAAGGGAAAACCATAATTATTCATAATAATAACTTGAAAAAATTTAATGATTGATGCAATCCAATTTATTTCCATTTAAAAATATACATTGCAATATATCGAACGTATAATATTTTCTAACTTTATTTTTCTTTAACGAATATTATTAATTTTAATCATTTATAATCATATATTTCTAACTATTATTCAACCACACAAGACTTTATTAATTTTATAAGTAAACTTAAGTTATTTATTTTCTACTTTCAAATTTTGCTAAAAACAAGTAAACTTTGTAGTTGTAAAATATTTAATTATAGTTTTATTATTGCATTATGAATAAAAAGCATTTCAATACAGCTAATTTCTTATAGTAATTGAAAAATAAAATTTTAACGCTAAATTGTTAAATATTTTATTAAATAATTACATTTGATTTTTTTTAATTTTTTATTTTATCAAATACTAAAAATAGAAATTCTTGAAGTAATTGTTTTATTTTGCTTTATTCTTTATCATATTTCTGTTTGAAATTTGACTAAAGAAATATTATATGAATTTGGTTTTATAACGATTGAACTTGGTTTACATTTTTCAACATATCAAATAACTATTTCTTTTGATAGAAGTCTAACTTTCATTTAAAACTAGTAAATTTTGCACCTACAAATTTACAGAATATTACATGTATATACGTTCGATATTGCATGTGACTTGTTCAATTAATTAACATTCAGTTAGAAATAATAAATAAAAATATGTACGATGTACGAATAAATTGCAATTAAAAGAATACATCAATCAATATTTAACTAGTTGGTTTGGTATTTAGCCTTGAGGCAAGTTACATGAACTTCCCGAAATGTGTAAATAATCGACTTAATCAAAAAAATGGGTAAATAATATACTTCATTAATCCTACTTTAAAAAAAACGATAATAATTTTAGCAAACTTTGACGAATTTTTAAAATTAAACTACTTGTCGTTAGGCCGTAATATTACAGTAAGTTCTATAAGACCATGATGTATATCGCCAAAAAAATTTCCATGAAAATCGGCTTAAATTTTTTTTTCAACAGTTAATTACAAGAAAACGGCTCGGTAGATTTTCACCTAAAATTAATCAGTACCATTCCCAACTAATATCTTTCGAACAGTTTTTGATATTTTAAAATCGGTTCGGTAGGATGAGCTTAAATGTCGACGAAAATTTAACACTTTTTTTCAACAGTTAATTACAAGAAAACGGCTCGGTGGATTTTCACCTAAAATTAATCAGTATCATTCCCAACTAATATCTTTCGAACAGTTTTCGATATTTTAAAATCGGTTCGGTAGGATGAGCTTAAATGTCGACGAAAATTTAACACTTTTTTTCAACAGTTAATTACAAGAAAACGGCTCGGTAGATTTTCACCTAAAATTAATCAGTATCATTCCCAACTAATATCTTCGAACAGTTTTTGATATTTTAAAATCGGTTCGGTAGGATGAGCTTAAATGTCGACGAAAATTTAACACTTTTTTTCAACAGTTAATTACAAGAAAACGGCTCGGTAGATTTTCACCTAAAATTAATCAGTATCATTCCCAACTAATATCTTTCGAACAGTTTTTGATATTTTAAAATCGGTTCGGTAGGATGAGCTTAAATGTCGACGAAAATTTAACACTTTTTTCAACAGTTAATTACAAGAAAACGGCTCGGTAGATTTTCACCTAAAATTAATCAGTACCATTCCCAACTAATATCTTTCGAACAGTTTTTGATATTTTAAAATCGGTTCGGTAGGATGAGCTTAAATGTCGACGAAAATTTAACACTTTTTTTCAACAGTTAATTACAAGAAAACGGCTCGGTAGATTTTCACCTAAATTAATCAGTATCATTCCCAACTAATATCTTTCAAACAGTTTTTGATTTTTTAAAATCGTTCGGTAGGATGAGCTTAAATGTGGACGAAAAGTTTTTTTCAAATTACAAAGAAACGGCTTGGCAGATCGTTGCACAAAACTGACAAACGATAGTCCTCACCGAAATACATCAAATGGCTTTTAAATTTCTAAAATCGGTTTAGGCGTTTTTGAGAAAACGTCGATCAAAAGTCTAATTTTGACAAATGCCAAAAAGACCATACTGATTTTTGCAAACTTTGACGAATTTTTAAAGCTGAACCAGTTGTCGTAGGGCCGTAATATTTTAGTATGATCTAGAAGACTATGGTATCTATCGTCAAAAAAATAATCATAAAAATCGTCGAAATTTTTTTTTTAAAAACTTTATTACAAGAAAACGGCCCGGCCGATCTCTACCAAAAACTAATCAGCACGATTCCCAACCAATATCTTTCGAACGGTTTTTGAATTTTCAAAATCGATTCAGAATTGCGGGCTAAAACGTAGACAAAAAATTTTTCACTTTTCTGCCATTTATAAAGAAACGGCTTGGCCGATCGTCGCACAAAAACTGACAAACAATAGTTCTCGTCAAGATACATCGAATGGCTTTTAAATTTTTGAAATCGACCCAGCCGTTTTCGAGAAAACGTCGATTTACGACAAAAAATCTGTTCACATACACACACACACACACACACACACACACACACACACACACATACTTTTTCCAAATTTGGTCTCATTCGATTCAGAATGGCTTGAAACGTCGAGAAAACATAAAATTAGCGAATCGGGTTTTTGATGAAAAACATAAACTTCTCCTTCGGGAAGTTAAAAATATAATCATAATTATAAGCACAATAATTAATTAATAAATAAAATCAATT